>NC_029776.3:106631308-106633975 GCF_000817695.3 Arachis duranensis
AACATGAGCATGGGAAAGAGCAGAAGTTTGGTCACCGCCGCCATAGTAGTTGTTAGAAGGGTCCCACAAGCCGGTGAATGGGGATGCATAGAAAGGGTCACGCCACTCATCACCGCCTCTCTGCCCTCCAAGTCCACGGTATGATCCTATCCAATCCATATGGTATGTAGTGGGATATATATGTTGATGTTGTGAGATGTGATCAATGATGTTGTCTAAGGAATTTATTTATAGTGGACAAAGAGGGATACAAAAAATGGGGTGTGTCATCTTGTGCATGCGGGATCATGGTTTTCTGATGGGCACGTAAGAGAAGTTGTGTGCCACGTGCATGCATAAGAAGTTCAGAACCGACTACTGCTAACATCTAGTATCTTCTCACCCAAAGTGTTAAGTTCAGATAGAAATGAAACAAGTCAAATAACTATATTGATCTATGAAAGATTAAAATTTTGACAACTGGATTTCAAAAGATATAAATGGTAAAATGACTTTTTAAAGATATATTCTGTTGGATAAATTAAACTAAATATATAGTCAATTTATTTATATATTTATATACATATAATTTATTTTGTCAAATAGAATATATACATCATTTTGTCATTTAGAAATTCATTTTATTAAAATTGTAATTTGTCTGACTATTTACTCGAAGATATTCCCTTGAAGTTTCATTGCAGCATATGATTTTCAACTCCTCAAATCGGTTGCATATATATCCCTTACAGCTAGTAGAGGAAATGAAGTAAGCATTAGCATTTCTTTCGTTAAAACAAAATGACAATTTAGTAAGTAGAATTTCTAAAGATTATCCTAGTCTAGTATTTCAAGATTTTACCCCAAAACATAGATAAACTTAAGTTGAGTTCTTGATTTTGCTATCATTAGTGAAGCTATTTGAATTGAACTTCACCAATTCTTCTCTGCTTTCTACTTCAATATATATGGTATATAAAGAAAATATTAGTAATTCACAGTCTCACAGAAGCACTTTGGTATGATCCAACTAGAAGATTGGACAAAATGTCATCATCTCTTATCTATGTGTTCCTCACAAAAAAAAAAAGGTCAAAATGTTTCCTAATTGACTTGTTGGGAAAGAAGAACAAGTAATCCTTGTGGACCCACTAATATCTCATTAAGAAAGCTAAGCAATCCAAACCAGACCACAGGGGTAACATCCACACCAGCAAGGGGAGGAATCAGTTTCCTTGTTGCTATGAGAAGAGGCTCTGTGGGAGCATAGGCTATTACATAAGGGAACTTCCCCACAGGTAGTTTAGGGTACCATGACATCACTATCCCCAATATGAAGAGAAAACCAAATGCTGAGAGAAAAGGGCCTAGAAACCCAATTGCTAGCTTTGCAGTGGCAGGATCCAAGTCAGCAAGAACCAACCTCTTCATGAAATCTGAGGGAACATAATGTAATGATGTCTCAGGTATGCTGAGTTTGACACTGTTTAAGACTGCTTTTGAATCAAGTGTGTTCTGTGCAGTAGTAGCTGCTGCTGCTGCCTCAGATATTTCTTTGTAACATGAGCAACATTGCAAGGTCCTAGAAGTACTTCCATTGATGTTTCGTTTAGTAGGATACTTTGAAGTTTCCTAGAACAAATAAAATTCAAAAGCATCCTGAGAAATTTGTAGCTTCCTAGAAAAGCCAATTTTATACCATACAGCATCCTAAAAATCTATCTAAATGTTAGATTAAGAGAGGATACAATCCATGTCTTACAATCTTAAAAAGAAGAAATAACTAAATTCTTCCTTCATTTAGTAATTAGAAGAACATTTAAGATGATAACTCAAAGGATAAATCATTTCTACCAATCAACATATCTATATTTAGTAGTATAAACAACAGAGCTAGTTCATGCTGAGTTAATCAACACAAGTGACAAGAAATTTGAAATGTCATTTTCTCATGCTCCAATAACTAGTATATTTTACAAGAACACAGTAAAAAGCTTGCAGCTTTACCATACCAGGAACTTTAGTTTAAAGCACAAGGCAAAATTAACAGCCAAAGCGCTAGGCAAATGCTAATACTATATATGAACATGAATTGCAAGATTGCAAAAATCAAACTTTGAAGTGGGTTTTGTCAAATTCAGCTGCAGAAAGCATGGCAAATAGAAAACTTTGAGGCAAATGAAGTGGGGAACTCACTGGGACAGCGAAAGTGCTTGACTTGGAAATTGAAGGTTGCCAGCCTACAAAATTGTGGGAGGGCGATTAAAGAGAAGAAGTTGGAATGAAAAGAAAGCGAGTCTGAGAAAGAGACTACCTCTGAGATAAACGGAGTTGAGAAGATAGGATTGGGTGGCCATTGTTATCTATTTGGGTCCTCACCAAAACACAGTATGGTGGAGGTTAGGGAACCTAAGCCGAAGCATTATCTCCTTCATAAACACTATTGAAAAATAAAGAAATATATAATAACTAAATCAGATATTTTTATAAAATATATATAAAAAGGGTGTGAAATAATATATATAGTTACTTTTCAAATAACATAGTTCAGTTTTGTTAATAAATTATAACTCAAGTGTCATAATTTTTTCATATTTATCTAAGAGGTCGCGAATTTAAATCTCTTATCTTCGATAGAAAAAATATATATAATTCAGTTTTGGTAATTAGTTTAATTAAGTTCTTTTA
>NC_029776.3:106633985-106647318 GCF_000817695.3 Arachis duranensis
TATTATAAAAATTATTTTTTCAATTCTTTTTAAATACTCAAATAACATTTTAAAAATTTATAATTTAAAATTGTATAAAATATGAATATTATTATTTTTTATAAGTTAAAATTTTAAAAAATATATAATATTACCAGTGAAGTGAAAACTGGACAGTGGACACAAGTCACTGCTATCCGAAACGTTTCGTTTGTCTTTTCTGAGAGAAACAAAGAAAATGTCAGAAACGCCGGTAATCCGATTCGGCGTGATAGGATGCGCCGACATAGCCCGGAAAGTATCACGCGCCATCAAACTGGCTCCTAACGCCACACTCCACGCCATCGGCAGCCGCTCCATCGACAAGGCCCGGCGCTTCGCCGCCGCCAACGGCTATCCGGAGGACGCCAAGGTGTACGGCTCCTACGAGGAGGTTCTGGACGATCCCGAGGTGGACGCCGTGTACGTTCCTCTGCCGACGAGCCTGCACGTGCGTTGGGCCGTGGTTGCAGCTCAGAAGGGGAAGCACGTGCTGCTTGAGAAGCCCGTGGCCTTGAATGCGTCTCAGTTCGATGAGATCATTCGGGCCTGTGAATCCAGTGGGGTGCAGCTCATGGATGGTACCATGTGGATGCACCACCCTAGGACCAATCAGATGAAGGATTTTCTCTCCGATGCGCACCGTTTTGGCCAGCTCAAATCGGTAATATACGTTACTTCTAGTTTCCTTATATTCTCAATTTTTACTTTTATTTATTTGAAATAAACAGCTAGTTTTTAGTGGAAGTAGAAGCGAGATTAATTTTGATAAATGCGTTTTATATTTGATGTGTTGATTGAGATAGTCAAGAGAGTTGTTTGTCAACAGATGATGATTATTTGTTGTGTGTAAAAAAAGCTTGTACTAGATACAAAGTAAGCAATTATTTTGATACAAAACGTGCGGGTACATCTAAATTATGTTGTTAGGAACACTTTAGAAGTTTCTATAAGTAGTATAAAAGCCAAAGCAAGGAAGAAAAGTCTCATGTTTAGCTTTTTGTTTGTATATTTGATCCTTTTGCTTTCTAATGTGACTCTTAGTTTTGTTTGCTTTGTATTCAGCTTTCTTATTTTGTCTTAGTTAAGGATGTATATTCATCATTTTCCTGGCGAAGTTTGCAACAGTTAATTTAACATAATATTAATCTTAATGTTTTATATTGCATGTATGCTCTATGTTGATATATGGATCTTTCTGGTTTGCTCAGATTCAGACCTTTTTTACATTTGCTGCTGATCCTGATTTCCTGGAGAACGACATTCGCGCAAAGCCGGATCTTGATGCTCTTGGTTCCCTTGGCGATGAAGGTTGGTATTGTGTTAGAGCAATCCTGTGGGCTGCCAACTATGAATTACCGAAAACTGTAATTGCCTCGCGCAATCCTGTGTTCAACAAAGCAGGGGTGATAATGGCTTGTGGCGCATCGCTGCACTGGGAAGACGGTAAAGTGGCAACCTTCTATTGCTCCTTCATGGCCAACTTGGCAATGGACATAACTGCCGTTGGAACAAAAGGAACTCTGCATGTTCATGACTTTATCATCCCTTATGAAGAAAAAGAGGCATCGTTTTATGCAGCTTCTGAGTCAGGTTTTGATGACCTTGTGACAAAATGGGCTTCTCAGCCAAGCAAGCATACAGTAAACACTGATCTCCCTCAGGAGGTTCTTATGGTAAGAGAGTTTTCGCAGTTGGTGACCGAAATCAAATTCAAGAACTCGAAACCTGAGATGAAGTGGCCAACAATTAGTAGGAAAACACAGCTGGTCTTAGATGCTGTGAAGGCTTCAATTGAAAAGGGCTTTGAGCCTGTTCAAATTGAAGAATGAAGGAGCTTGTACCTTGCTGCTTAAGTCACGCTTATTTTTTCCTTCATTCTGTTCGAGACATTGCAAAAATCTGTTCTTAAAAACATTGTGAACTCGTTGCTTGTGTATTTCAATGGTGGTGATGGTGAATGAACACAACTTTCATTGTTTACTGTTTTCATTTTAGGAATCTCAGTTTCCTATATCAACAACTAGTTTTAAGAGTTCAGCATCTATGTGAAGAGATTGAAAAAACTAATTTTGATATTGTTTTGCACTGAAAATAATGCTTTTTTCTTGTAACAACTTATTACATTTTGCCTTCATTTGTGACCGGATCCTGTAGCTCTTGCTCTAATAATTCAATTTAGAAAATTGGCGATTTGATCTACTCAAAAAGTTAAAAATGATGGTATATATATGAATTGGTGTATGCTGCACCATAATTATCGTGTTACTTTACAGAACAGGTCATAAATAATTTGTCATGTAGAATTTGGGGTGACGATGAGGCGGGTTTTTACCCTTCCCGATCATGTTCCACCCAACAATAATAATTCGCATAGAACTCGCTCTACTTCTACCTGCAGGTAGTAAAAAGCTGATCCCTAATGTGCTTTTTCGAAAATTCGTCCTCCCTCTATAATTATTCAATCCAATAAATATATATCGGGCAGGTAAGAGCGGGTATTACTTAAACCTGTCCCACCTCGCTCAAGATCTTGTTCTATTAAAAATCCGTTCCAAGCGAGTAGGGGCGAGTGAATACTCACGGATTCGAGTAGTATTACCATCCTTATATAGAACTGCTTATAACATTAATATGTGAGAAAATTTAGGTGACTAATTTTTTTTAGTTAATATATAGTTAATAATTTTTTTTTGCTCCCTATTTTTGCATAAAAGAAAGTAAGAGCCCTAAATGGCAATAATTCTTCAACAAGGAGGCAGATCTGGAGGTGGAGGAAGTAAACTTTCATCGCATCCTTCTCCATTCTTCACAATGAACACAGTTTCCATTCCCCAAGTCAGGTGCCGTTCTAAGTGGCAATGCACAAACCACACTCCTAAATTCATCAATACAAGTGTTCAACCAACAATTAGTTTCAGTTCTCAACATAGGTGTAGAAAAAAAAAATAGATAAGAGCAATTAAAATTGAATTGTGTTTCATATACATATTTTGTTTCATAAATTGAACTAACTTGCTAATTGTTACTCTCTTTTCTTTCTAATAGATAGCACATAAACTAACTGGGATTTTTTTAAAAATAAATTGATTATTTACTGATATATGCTTTTATAAAAATATTTATAATTTTTTCTTGTTAACACTACTAACGAGATACATGTATTATAGCTTTTGAAGTTATTACAATCAATCAAATAGTAACAAAAAAGGAAAAAAAAATGTAGATATTTTTAAATAAGCATATGAGTAAGTAATAAATCTGTTTTATTTGTTTAACAAAAAATCCAAAATAATGAAACTAATAAAATTATTTCACATTAAACCAAAACAAGTTATTTCATGAAACATACCTGGGTTACCAGCTCTGTACCTTATGGTAGCCCAACCATTTATAGGCACAAGAACTGTGTTCCTAAGAGGAGGGTCGATTAGATTGTATGTCTTTGGATCCTCATATTCATCAAAATTTCCAAATCCACGTCCAACAATGTAGAAGCTAGTTCCATGTATATGCATAGGATGATCTATCCCAGCAACCAAGTTTGTCCCTTGAAACACAATTTCCACTGTTGAATCATACTCTATAACTCTAGCCATGGTTCTTCTCTTTGGTATCTCTAGTATCATTGGCAAATACTCTGCAGTGAAGTTGAATACCAAAGGAGGAAAACTAGGGAAATTATTACTGTAGACACCATTTAAGTAGTAATAATATGCATCCAAGATGGAAATGTTTGGTAACTCAAAGGATATGTTGTTCATGCTAGCTGCTAAACGTGTTCCATTTGGCCCTTCACATGTTTGTGAAAATGTCTGGCCTTCAGGGCATGGGAATGTGTTGATAGAAATAGTGCTAATGATTCGAGTTGTGATTATTGTTGGGACTTTATGAGGGTATGTCTCAGGTTTGCCTCTAAGGCTTCCTAAGAAATCAAAAGCTGCATTTGTGTCATTGTAGTAAGGAAGACAAGGTAATGGAGGTGATGAAGTTGGAATATAATATCCATTGTAGTGGATTCTAGCTGTGGTTGTGGTGTTATCAAAAGGAAGAATAGAGGAACTTGAATATGCTCTTGCAGCCATGTAGTAGTGATCAGGTTCTTGATTTGCATGCAACAAAACATCAAGTGATTGTCCTGGAGCTATGCATATGAAGTCTCTTGTTAATGGCTCGGTGTAGGCGGCATCAGCACCAACAACAGTGAGACTGTGTTTGTAAACAGAGAAAAAGAGAACTACATTCATTGCAGCATTCACAATCCTCAGCAGATAAGTCTTGCCAAAATCTACATTAAACTTGAATGTTTCTGTGAAAAAACAAAAAGAATTGATGCAGTTAGAGATTCTAAAATCAAAGAACATTTGAGCATGCTTGAAATGAAATCTTCATGCATACAGCATACCTTCTCTTGAGCAAGGAAAAAAGTCACCAGGTTGACCATTGATAGTGAGAGCATCAGAATTAATAGGGCTTCCTCCACTTATAACAAATTGTTCATAAACATCCTTGATTTCACTCTTCCACCATTCTCCTATCACAAATAAGTAAATAAATAAATTGAAAAACATTGAAAGGTAATTGGATAACTATATAGAGGATGGATTACATACCAAATACAATAGGAACCTCTGCATAAGGCTTGGGAAAAGGGTAGGATGTTCTTGGATACACAAAGATAGGTCCATGGACAGTGGCTCTTGCCCAATCACTATGTGCATGCCACCATAATGTCCCTTGTTCAAAAGAAAAAATCACCTTTTGCCTGAATTTCATTCCTGGTTGGATAGGGCATTGTGTGATGTATTCAGGGCCATCTGACCATGGATTTCTTGGCTGCTTCACTCCATGCCTGCTCAAGAAACCGGTTATTATGTGCTAAATGCAACTATTTCTTTTTGATACATATAAATCGTTAATGAACTACATTTCCTAAATGATACATGAGAACACTCTTAGTTAAGAGATCAATAATACCAGTGCAAAGTGATGTTGAATTCCCCCTTGTTATAGACATTGACATATACTGTTTCACCTGTGTAGGCTTTAATAATTGGCCCTGGAAATCTTCCATTCACAGTCAACAATGTTTTGGTGCAGCATAGTCTTGTGTACTTAGCTTCTCTCACCTGCAAAATTCATCAAATTAGTTATTATTTAGTTGTTTACTATGCTCTAAACTCTAGTGTTACAAATCAAAGGCCATGGTACTCAGCATGCAATCTCATGCATAATCTTGGGAATTATGGTAAGTTTGCAAATTAAATGGTAACAATGAATTATGATGTGGTGAAACTCACAACAAAATGGTACTCTCTTGGCCTTTGGGAATTGATACCAACAATGAAGAAAAAACTCCAAAGAATTTGTAGGAAGATAGTTTTCTTGCCAAGCAACAACATTTTCATGACAGAAAATAAATGTTTAACTCCTGCTAGATGTCATTGCCATCATGCCATGGAGACATTTAATAGGAAGAAGATCATTGATCCTTTACTTTTGAAAATTTCTTTACCTTAAATAAATAAGATGTAACCTTACTTGCTGTTAACAACAAAATACTACAATACATGAAGAATATGCATGTTAATAGAAATGTATCATAATCACGTTGGTTACTAGATGAAATTTCTGGCTGTCTAACATTTTGTCAAACCAGAATATCTTAATCAGGATAAGAGTGTGTGTGTTAACTATTACAATAGAGGATAAGAATCATTCTAACAAAATGCTTTTACACCATGTGGAATTAAATGTGTTATCTATTTCTTTCTTTAGCTAGGATTTTACACTACTACATTAAACTTGTGGAATTAAAAGTGTTTGAAAGAATTTATGAATTACTTCCTGAATCTGAAGTATATGGGTATGGATTGAATTTGTTTATGTTAAAAAAAAAAAGAAAAAAGAAAAATGGGGATTGCTCTTTTCTATTTTGTTGGACATTTCATTAATTTTACAATGAATCATTTTAACAAGTAGTACACTCTTTGTTGATTGAGTTATTGTTCTCTCAACTGCCATAGTTACCATACTCAAATATTGAATAATGTTACCTTTTTAGTGCTTCAACTGTATTATTGGTTTTATACTTGCTATGGTGTATAGGTGGTGAATTTGCAATAGTCAGTAGAAGATATATTCTTTTCAATGAGTAATGTAATTTTGGACATAACTACGAATTGTTTTTAGAGTAAAGATTGTAAAAGTAGAACTCTTAGCATTGGATTAAAATTGATCTTAGACACCAAAAAAAAAATTGATCTAAAATTGCAATGTCAAATTCACTTTTTTTATTTTTTACTTTTTTATATTATGAACTAACATTCATGTGGTAGGTAGTGTCAGTCAACGGGTCCCACATTCGCTTGCACCATTTCAATATGGTGAATGATATGGTGCCTAAAAGATGTTGCCTATTTACTAAAAAAGGTTAAAAAATAATATTTAATTTAAAAGATATAACAATAAATAATTTATAAAAAATCAAAACTTACTACAAAAGGTAAGTTAAGTAAAATTTAGACACCAATTCATAGGCACCATAGAATTGGCCTTTCAATATAAGCCACTAATTTCATTTGAGTTTTTTTTTTTATTAATATAAACGACTAATTTAATTCGTTAACATGGCATCAAATATCAAAATTGAAAGAACTTCTGAATTATTTCCCATATTTACGTTCCTACAACTAAGGTAGATGGTTATCATTGGTATTTGTTTATATTTAAAGAAAAAAAAAACGATGTAGATTGATCCTTTATTAATGAATTTATCTCAAAAATATAGTAGCCTCTGTCTTTAATGAATAAGTGGATTAATTAATTCACCAGTTCACCATTTGTTTCTTCAAGGTATATAATAATAACAAATGTGATTTTTGTAGAGAGATAGCTACTTAAATCTTAATCAGTGGTATTAGGTTTAAATCTCATAATTTTAAAACTTAGCTTATGATATTTTAATATACAAAGAAAGTTATTATAAGTTTATAAGTTATAACGAAAAAAGATCTCTCGTATCTGAAATATTTGGTAACAAAAAAATTAACAAAAAACAACCAGAATTTGCTTTATTTAATATTTATTAATTGTTGTAAACTTATAATAATTAATTGATGATAAATAAGGTAAATTATTGCGTTTTTTCCCCCTAGCATTACCGTTTGCTAGTATACATTACATATTCACCTCAACTCAAGGATCAATCCTATGATTTTTGTTAAAAAAAAAAAAAGAAAAACACAAGAAGACGCCCTTAAAGGCTTAAACATTAATCTAGAATATGATTAGCCAGCTAATTGCTTAGCTAAAGAGACTAGAAATATCCCTGGCAGGTTGTGGAAACATGCAGATTTTATTAGTGAGCTGTTGAATCTGGACTTAGTTTGGTATTAAAAGAGGTTTTCATACCAAAAAAGGAACAAAGAACAAAGAATACAAAGTGCATATCATATGGAGTACAAAAGAAATTTAATAACAAATTGAAAACGAGAAAAACATAAAAAGTACTACTAAATAGATACGGTAAGCAATAATAATAATAATAATAGCAGAAAGAAATTGCTTAGGCTGTAAATACTAAATATACAAATCTAAAAACCAAGCCTTATATCAAATGCATGGCTCTTATTTTTCTCGGTTTGCCATGTACGTTAAATAAATGGTCCACACATATGCACAGGAACTATTCAGCAGTGGCTGCAGCAATTGTAAAAGCAATACCAAACCATTAGCATATCAGCAAGAAAAATAGTGACTGAATTGAAGCTATATATCAATTAAAAATCCCAGAAAAGCAAAATAAACATAGAAGTTATTAACAAAGGCAACTTCATCCGCGTTTACGAACCTGTAAATGGACTGGAGCGAATTTGAAAGTAACAAAATCGCATGCAGGCCAGAACATAGCACCACCTATCATCGTCGGAAGTAGATCTCGCTTCAACCTGGTAATAATTTGAGGCACACTTTCACCTGAAATTGACATAGTAACTAAGTTTCGAATAAAAATGTAAAAGCCAGAAAGAGGCTATAGAGAAATATTGAGAACTAGCACAGAAATTAAAATGGCTAGAAAGAGACATGGAAAGTTGGAAACTGGTAAACAGACCCATATATGAGACTCAAACAATTTGAGAGCAAATAAGGTCAGTGAACAATCTCATAAACTTGTATAGTTGAAGATTTATATAAGGTCAACATTTATAATGTTAATAATAATCACCTTGTACAGCACCATTATAAGTGAAGAAAACAGTATTGATGACAGGACCAAATACAGCCTGCCCCATGAAAATCTTCTTCAAGGTTGCGGAAACATCTCTTTTAGGTAAAATTTTGGACAGATGATTGAACCACAAATGCTGTGATGGCCCCAGGATTAGCAACCCATATACTGCCATTCTAAATGTCCTTTTAAAATCATATGAAGCAGAAGAAGATGAAATCATCTAACAAATTTATAAACCAGTATGTTAGTGAAGATACAAATGCCACAGCAAAGATAGTATAGTTAAAATAACGGGCAATTTTTAACCGACAACCATGCTGTTAAAAATAAATAGAGTGCATTCCTAGACCATGGTTAGAAATTGAAAAATAGCGATAAAAATATAAATTCAATGAAGAATAAATCATGCAATGCTCTCACAGTCCATATCTTTCAACAAATTATTTCAGATACCAGCTCAACAATGTGTAAGGCTATACCACAAGCAATTGAGTTAAAAAGAGTAGTAACTAACTTGGTGATTGCTATCATACTTTAATAATCATTCACTATGAAGATATTAACATAAGAACCAGAAGATTATCAAAGGATCAATTTGTAAAGCAAACAGAGGTTATCATAGTGTCATACTCTTGATTTATTTTAAAAAATAAAAATAAAAAAATATTGCATAAACAAAAATGGTGTGATACAAAGAGCAGGCCTGCAAATTTATGATGTAAAAGTTTGAAGTTGAATATAAACAGTGAGGGATCCTAACACTAGCATTTTTCTCAAGCACAAAACAACCAAATGCCAACCTCAAAATCTCAAAACAGAACGAAATTCATCTTTGCAATTCTGCATTTCTGCTAATAACAGTTACAACCCGCAGAGGATAAGATAGTATAAAACTACAAAAATGCTATTTGTACACCAAAATCAGCCACTAAAATCAACCACCAATGTATTTGTATATAAATACATGTGTGGTTTAATTTATTTTTAATGTGTATTTATATTCCAACATGCATTTTATACTGATAGCTGACTTTGGTGGTTGATTTTAATGTACATGTAGCATAGCCTATAAAACTAATACCTTTTCACGCCTCATAACTAAGTCATCAAATAAATACACACATGGGCTAATTAAGCAACATAATGTTGCTAAGAAACTAGACAAGTTACCAGAAACAATGATCAATAGTAATACTTGTTCTTGAATAATGTTAAATAACAGACAGAGTATATAGATTTGAAGGTAAAATGAGTATGTGAAGAGTATTACCTGAGAAGTGAAGTCAGAGGCAGTGAAAATAAAAGAAGAGGTAAGACACTTGGTGACAATGGGGTGTTCTTCAAGCTTACGAAGGTACCAACCCACAAAGCCAAACGTGGCAGAAGAAGAAGAAGAAGAAGAAGAAGAAAAGGAAGCTTTGTTGATGATACGGTCATAAGGTCGAACAGCTGGTGGGCAAGGTGCATGGAACGGCGTCTGTTTACCGTTTAGTAGGAAGCGTTTGGTAATGTTTCGCGACATCGACATCATCATTATGCTGTGTTGTGTTTTTTTACGGCGTCAGCAACAACAACAAAATCAATTCCAGAAACAAATGTCGTTGCTCATGCCATTGCCATGTGATGAAGGAGGAAAGGAACCTACTCCAAAGTCCAAACTTCCCCTTCCTCTGCTTTCCTTTCGGAAAGTTAGTTAGTTAGTTAGGTTTTTTTTCATAACTTAGCCTTTTCTTTCTTTCTTTCTTTCTTTTTTCTTTTTCCATGAAGAGTGAGGAAAGTAAATCTTTTTTATGACTTCCACTCAGTGAGTTAACTATTCAGTCAACCCAAATTTATTGTAAGAAAGTAAATACTTAATAGACAAGACTTTGGTTTGGGCCTATAACCAAAAAATAGATTGGACTCTGTTAATCTATAACTGTAGTTAAATTAATTCATTAATTCGTTTAAACAAGTGATTCATCTTATACATGCAATAACCAATTAGTCAATGACCTATTTAGACTTACTGTAAATACTAAATAGTTAAAACTTAGCAACTAAATAAAAAGAGTTGAAGCCAATGAATTATAGCTCAAATAGCATAGTCTCTTTATACTCAATTAAGAGGCCGCAGATTCGAATCTCCTATCTTTAGTAAAAAAGAAATAAAAGTAAAAAGAGTTGAAGCTTGAACAACCAACTTGTATTTGTTGGTGCTTAAGTAACCTGCTCGCTCAAGCAAGTGTCGAAAATTCTTGGATATACATTACAAAAACAATATAGCCAAATCTGATAAACCTCTTCAAATAAAGTAACTGAAAGCATAGAAAGATCAACCTGAAGATTGTGATGAAATGAGACTTGGATTTGAGACATTATTATTGTTAACTGATGATAAAAGACAACACTCCGAATTAAGCTAACTAGAGTCACTAGTTAATCCTGAATTTGAACAGGCTCAAGACCATTATCAATTGAAGCCTTCACAGCATCCACAACCAGTTGTGTTTTCCTGCTAATAGTTGGCCACGTGTCCTCCGGTTTTGTGTTATTGTACTTAATTTCCCCAACCAAACGTGCAAATTCACTAATCAAAAGTGCCTCTTGAGGGAGATCAGTGTGAACTACATGTTCACTTGGATTTGGAGCCCAGCCAATGGAAAGCTCAACCCAATCAGAGTTTGAGCTTGTTGAAAACTTGGCCTCTTTCTCTTGGTTAGGAATGGCATAATCATGAACACGCAATGACCCTTTTGTCCCCATTGCAACTATGTCCATTGACATGTCCGAGAGAAATGAACAATAGAAGGTTGCTACTTTGTCATCTTCCCAGGATAGAGAAGCAGCACAAGCTAGAATGACACCAGCATCATTGTATGTGGGTTTGTGCAATGCTCTTGCTGTTTTAGGTAACTCATAGCTTGAAGCCCAGAGAATTGTGCCTATACAATAGAACCCAATGTCACCAAGTGCACCTAGAGCATCAAGATCTGGCTTCACTCGAATGTCATTCTCTAGAAAGTAAGGAGTAACTCCATAAGAAAAGGTGGAGTGGACCTATTATCATGTAACAAACAAAGAAATCAGTAAGTAAATTTGAACCATATGCACTTACATCGGTTAGTGGTCTTGAAGGATCAAAGATTACTTGCTTGTCAATTTGGTTTCAAAAAATCATACATTCTAACTTCGTCATTCAAAAATCGCATCACAAAAAGATTCATGTCATGTATCATCAACTAACTCACGAACAAAACATCTATTGAACAAATGTATTTTTCAAGAACCAATTTAAAACATTTGATATCTGTTGAAACTTGAAAGGTTATGCTATACACCAAAATCAGCTATCAAAGTCAGCAACCAATATAAAATATACATTGAAAATAAATTAAACCACACATATATTTATAAACAAATACATTGGTGGTTGATTCTAGTAGCTTATTTTAGTGTACAAATAGGGTTTCTTAACTTGAAACATAAGAAAAATGTTAGGAGGCGATCAAAATTTATTATTTTTTGTCATTATTTAACTATTAACTCAATTTTTTTAGTCTAATTATTTTAGTTTAATAATTCAACAACATATTTTATTTCATACTTTTAAAAAAATAATAAATTCTGATGCACCATTCCTCTAAACATAATATTTTTAAGAAAGATTTTGAATATTAACTCGTACAAAATATATACACACATAAACAAAAAGAGGAAGGTAATTTAGGTGCTTTTTTGGAAAAGTTTCTTTTTTTATATGATAAAGTGTTGTCATTACAGTATACGAAGTCTTGGTATAAAGAATCATATTTCTAAATCATTTTTTTTCTTGGTATAATAAATAGAAGTCAATTTTAAACACAAGACCAGCGGCTATTACTCACAAAATCCACTGCTATAATGGAAAGTCAATTTTATCCATTTTCTTTAAATAATTGAATGGAATTAGTATAATAGATAGTATAGGTAAAGCATTATTGTTCATAATGTTCATATATATATATATATACCGATTGAAGTCGACCAAAGTGATTTGGATCTGAGATGAAGTGAAACATTTTGGTGGTCCTAGGGTGGTGCAGCCACATGGTATCATCCATGAACTGCACACCGTTGGATCTACAAGCCTCCAAGATCTTATCGAGATCGGAAACGCTGAGAGCCACCGGAGTCTCAAGCAGGATGTGCTTCTTCCTCTGAGCAGCAAGCACCGCCCACTTCACATGTAAGCTTGTTGGAAGTGGCATGTAAACCGCATCAACTTCAGGGTCTTCTACAACCCCTTCGTATGAACCATAAACCTTCATTAACATAAATTAATTAATCATTAGTAACATATAGTCCAATTAGTTACTTAATTAATCGAAGGAATTGATTGAAGAAACCTTAGCATTGGGTGGGAGACCATTGGAGGCTACAAACTTGGTGGCTTTATCGAGGGAGCGGCTTCCGACGGCGACGATGGTGGCGTTGGGAGCGAGAGTTATGGCTCTTGAGACCTTCCTAGCCACGTCAGCGCAACCAACGATTCCAAATCGTACTGGACTTGCTTCTTCTGCCATTGTTGTTGACTTAGTTAGCTTGTTGCTGTGTAGATCTTGCTGCTTCTAACGTATGGTTGTTATGGAATCTAAATCATATCGTTGTATATTATTTTATCAGGGAAATGATTTTGTTATCAGAGATTAGAGATTGCGGTTAAGAGACAAGGTTAAGAGACAACAACAACAGCGATAATTATATTTACAACACCATTTCTGTCAAGATCATAAATTGATAGATAATATATTAGTATTTTATACTTTTTCTTATATTTAATCATTTTCACTTCAATCAGTGCTATCTCGCCGAACACGTGTTCTTGTTTCTACAAAATATCTAATATTTTATCAAAATTCCCACCGGTGCACACAACAAATATTTCCACCAAAGTAATAACCTAAATATTTATTAATTAACTTTGATTGTATATATTATAGGTTATTAGGTCATGCACTTTTTTCTTTTTATCAAGGCTTCGTCCTATATCACATTTTGTACCTAAATTCTTATTATAACAAAGGTTAGAATAATAAAATATTTTATTAATTAAAATAGAAT
>NC_029776.3:106647747-106704467 GCF_000817695.3 Arachis duranensis
TCTCACTAAAATGCTTCATTATGTGTTTTTATGAAACATTAATAGGCGAAGTATTTATTATTTTACATTTTTATTTATATTATATTTTAAAAAAAAACCAATGTTTCACTATTAATCAATGAAAATTACTAAATTAAGCAATGTTATTAAATTCTTTGGGTTCCATAATTAATGATGGTAGATTCAAATTTTATAAAATAAAAATTCATCTTTTTTTATAGTCTCTTTGCTTAATTTTCTTGATAACATAGATGTGTATATATATATAATTAAGTATAAATTGCATGCTGATTATTATACAGTAAAATTTTTTTTCCCGTAGATAAAGGATATCTTCACAAAATGTTTCAATCTCATATTCAAAATTAATTCTAAAAATTCAATGATACAATATTTTTTATATTCTCTATGATCATTATTCCATAATAGTTAGGAATTAGGATTTCATTTTTTTTAAGGGAAGAAGAACAAATCAACAAACATTCAAAACAACTCAACATTATTATTCTCACATAGAAAGGTTAACATAACTTTGATGATAATGCCACGTAGCTGAACACAGTGCCAGCCGGCTAAAGACTCAACCCCATGATGAAAAGTTAACAGCGTAATTATTGAGACATTAACTATATAGTAAGATAATGGAAAAATATGAAGAAACAATAGACTTATTGTATAATACATATAATGGGTTTAATTGAAATTAAAAAATAATTATGAGTTATTAATTAATTTTATATTATTTTTAATTTGAAATTTGAAATTAACAGAATTGCTCTTAATTATAGACTCAAATCAACTAATTAGATTAAAATGAGATTCTCCCTGTGTCATGTCATCCTCGATCAGACGGCTGCCCCATGCGTATCTTTCTACCTCCCAGAGCAGTTCACTGTCCAGCACTGCGTCCTGTTGATCGGCTTCCTCCTTCATCTACGATCGAACAGTCCACCGCCAATAACAACTAACCGGGCAGCGCCGCCATCTCCTCCGCACAGAACGCAGTCGGTTTTAACTCCTTCAGAATGACAGAATTGCAAGAAGAACGTGTTTTAAGTGAGGGTCCTCCTTTATGCACATCACATTGTCGAAATTCATTAATGGAGGTCGATATTGTTGAACCTTTAGTTTGTGTAGCCTCTGACGTTTTAGAAAATTTACCATACGAACAAGAAAACTTAGCCGGCGATATCGCAGGCCACGGTCACAACTCGAACAAGGTGAGCAATTATGATCCACAAATTCTGCCATGGATGTTTATTTTGCGTTTAATTTTTATGTGTAGTCACAATGTAAATGTGTTCTTTAATTGTATGGTTATTGAAACATGCAATTGTAGTCGATGAGTTGAGATGCAAATAAATTTATGTTTATTTTATATTTAATGATATCATTACATGCATTGAGGATTAGCTGGAATTAATTAATCAGTTCGTGTTTATATGATTATATCCACGAAGCATATTTTCGTACGTGTTTTTGTATATGTATGTATGCTCTCTTCATGTTAAATAGCATCTTTATTTGCTAATCATCCTACTATGGACTTATGTGCTTATATGGATGATGGGATAGCATAATTTAATTTTTTGGTATGCTTACATGAATGCATTTTTATCTATGGTGTGCGTATGTTATCCCTACATGATGATCATGCAAGTATGTAAAATAGATAACCATAGGGTGATGCAGTGGCTGAATTTGTTGACTAAATTGAAGTGAATACTACCTGTATTTGCAACATGCTAACCATGGAATACTTATATGAGTGTTGTAATCATGTAATGGTATGTTTATATGCTCACTGCATATTTTTTAGATATATGCTCATATGCTTTCTGAATGTTATTTTAATATTTTTCATGCTTATGGCATTATATGGTTATGTGTTTCCTACATTTGTATAGATTAATCAATTATGAAGTTATTTGAATGGTTTATAATGAAAGATGTGCTTATGTTCTATATTCATCTGATGAAAAGAGTGTGTGCATGTAAATACACAGGAGAAGAATTTTGTGACTAGAGTGAAAAAAGAAGCCACGAAAGGGTGATTAAGGCCCATTAAATAATAGCCAAAACGGAACTAATAATTCCTCATGATTTTCATTGAATTTAAAAAAAAATAACAGGTGGAATTAATTAAATAATACATGAAATGAAAAAAATAATTCTCTTTGCTTGATTTGTAGCTATTGATGTGTTTTCGGTGATTGTTTTAGAGATTTTATTGAAATGAGTTTTGATAAGGATCTTCATCTTTTTGGTTACTCTGTTTGTTTTGAAATTTTAGGCCACGCAATTATCGGATGTTACAGATGTTGGAAGTGAAGAGATGGAGCTTGGTGATGAGGTGATGGAGCTTGGTGATTTACCTTTTAAGCTTACTTTTGTGTAGTCATAATGTTCATGTTTGATTTGATAACTAATAGTAATTAATTTTTCATTCGGATTAATATAAAATACAGTTACCAGATCATAGTTGCCTACAAGAAGACGAGATACCAAGAGTTGGAATGCGGTTTACTCAGTTACAGATGGCTCATGACTTTTATGTGACTTATGCAAAGAAAGCTGGATTTGCAACTAAGATAAGGACGACAACATTTGATAAGATCACAAAGGCTCCAATTAACCAAGCTATACACTGTAATCGCGACGGGATCCGCGAGTCACGTGTTAAACCACCAATGCGGAAGAATACGATTTCAGCTGCTGGGTGCAAGGCAAGGATATATGTAAAGTTTGATAAAGACGTGCAAGACTGTGTTTTGCTCAAGGTTGACTTGACACACTCTCACCCCTGTTCACCGAAAAAAGCAGTGCACTACCATGAGTATAGGCAGCTGACCATGCATGTGAAGTGCGTGATCGAGGATAATGATGAGGCTGGGATTCGACCAAATAAGACATTCCTTGCTTTGTCAAATGAGGCTGGTGGCCCCTCTAACTTAGGATTCTCAGAGAATGATTTAAGAAATTATATAACAGCAAGGCTTCGAACTAGCAACGTGAATGCAGATGTCAGGGAGATGATGAGCTACTTCAGGAGAATGAAGGACATCAATCCGAACTTCTTTTACGCGGTGAAGTTGGACGAGGAGTGTAAATTTAAGAGTGCAGTATGGCTTGATGCAAGGTGTAGGGCGTCGTATGAATACTATGGAGACTTCGTGTCAGTTGACAGCACGTACAGTACAAATAAGTACGTAGTAGTTTAATTAGTATTTTTTCCTTTTCTTGATAAAACGCTATTCAATCGTGATTGGCATTTCTTACATCTGGTGTGTTTTTCTGGTAGGCATGGATTACCGTTTGTCTCGTTCGTTGGGGTCAACCACCATGGTAGGTCGACCCTCCTCGGTTGTGCTTCGTTGGGGAATGAGGAAATCTTAAGTTATGAGTGGGTTTTTAGCCAATGGGTGAAGTGCATGGGAAGTGCTCCACAGTGTATCATAACCGATCAATGTCGATCCATTTACCGTGTGATCAAAAATACTTTACCCGACACACGCCACCGATGATGCATCTGGCATATTATGAATAAGTTACCTTCCAAGCTTGGGGGTTACCGCCGGTACGGAGCTTTGTATGTTGACCTAAACGACATTGTGTGAAACTCTCGGACCGAGGAGTCATTTGAAGATAATTGGGCTGATTTTATAGATGAGTACAACTTACATAACAATACATGGCTGTCAGGTTTGTTACTGTACGATTACTTCACACGCTTTTATTGCTATTGGTTGGCATCTGAATGTTTAGTTTATCAGTAATTTTTTATACGGATGTTCATTATAGTATACATTTAGATGTTTAATACATCAGTGCTTGTGGATGGTCATTTATCAGGTGTAGTAATATGTTTGCTGTATGCTTTCTATGCTTAATTTGGGATTATTTATTTCTTGTAGATCTTTATGATGACCGACGTATGTGGATCCCAATATACTTCAAGGGTGAATTTTGGGCAGCAATGCAGAGTACGCAAAGGAGTGAGAGCATGCACACATTCTACGGTGGATACTTACACAGTAAAACTAGCTTGGTTCAATTTGTTCACGAATATGACAATGTGCTTGGAGTCAAGGAACAGAGGGAACTGGAGGATGATGCTACAGACTCGAGGGGGTTTATCCCTTGTGCAACCACCTCGCCTATGGAGAAACAGTTTCAGCAAGAGTATATCACGAGCATTTTTAGGGATGTTCAAATTGAGTTTGTGAAGAAGGCTAACTGCAGAGTTTCTGCAGTTGATGAACAGGGTCCATTGGTCTGCGTGAAGGTGGAAGAGGAGAAACTAGTTAACGATACTATTCTATGCGTTCCGTACGATGTTCACTTTGACCATTCGACACAGGAGCTTCGTTGTGAGTGTAATCTTTTTGAGAGTTCAGGTGTGTTGTGCTGTCACTGCCTTGAAGTTTTCCATTCGTATAAAGTGTACAAAGTACCTTCTTGTTATGTTCTCCCTAGATGGAGCAAGAAGATAAAGCGCAAGCATACGTATGTCAAAAGTAGCCATGATGTCAGTCGGTCGGATGAGAGTCATGTTGTATTCAGGGGACTGTGTGCACACTTCTATAATGTTGCTCAAGAGTTCATCGGTGACGATGACGAAACAGCATTGCTGCATGTTGATTTGGAAGAAACAAGGGCCAGGTTGGATGCGCACCCTGCCAAAAAGAGGTCCGAGGGCGTGTCAAAGACCCAGACCAACATTGGCTCACAGAGTTCGAACGATGTCGGTGTTGATGACATACTAGGCCCAACGAAGGTCACCACAAAGGGCAGGCCAAGGAGTAAGAGGCTCGGCGCTGCCCTTGAGAAGTCCTTTAAGAATTCAAGACGGAGAAAACAAAAGAATTCATCCCCGTTAGATGTTTAGCTTAATCTCAAGTTTGTATATTTATTTGTATATTACTATCCTAGAACATAACTGTTGGACTTTTACTTTCTTTTTTTTAGGCAAGAGGTTCGTCTGGATGCATTTCAAGATGTAAACCATGGTTCTTTTACTGGCCTTAATGTTCCCGAACAAGCCGGTGGTTTCATGTCTTTGTTAAGCTCCTTCAAGAAAAAGTAGGATTAGTTGGACAAGGTTGTGATAGTGTATATTTTCTCATCTCTGTATTTAAAGGATTCATGTTAGTTTCAAGGTTTTAAGACAGCTGTTGCAAAGGTCCACATGTTATTAATTGCAAGAACCATTTTTCCATTTGGTAGAATGAGGAAATTTTACCAATTTTAATTCGTGTCGACTTAATGCATAACTTGTATAATTGATGGTTATTCTGTAATTTATGAGACATTTTAGTTGTACCCGATTTCTACATGCTTTACTGTATAATTTTTGGGCATGTAGCTATTCGTCATGGACATTGTTTTCACGTATTTTTAAAGAACTAAAGTGGATGTTCATTCCCATAGTTGTTCAGATGTTCATTTTTACTCTAAGCAAGGATGGTTAGCCGTTAGTATTCGTGTGTGTAGGACTTGGTTGTTATGTTTAGGTTTTGACCCTGTTAGATTGGATGTTCATTATAGTAAGGTATAGGATGTTCAGTTTAGCTATATTGGTGAATGGTTAGTGGTCACCTATTTCAACATGCACAAATATGACAACTTTACCAAACAACCTTGAGAAATTTGGGATTCTAACATCTAAAAAGACATGGATAAATTTTTAGGTGACATAACCAATAAATCATTGTACTGTAGAAAAACAAAAAATATGCCATGCAATCAAGTCTTTCTAATGTGACAAAAGAAATTCTTAAGCATGTCAGCAGTAAGTAAACTCAGTATAAACTGGTAGTTCAATTCATTGTAACTATGTCCTAAGTAAGCAAGTTCTTCCTCCCTTTGCGCATTGCCCCCTTCGGTAATCCCTCCGCACGTTCAATCAATGACCGTGTGCTAGGTGCAGTGTATGGTGAACTAACGTTCTTCTTCTTGTTCTGTGGTGCATTGCGACGAACAGGTTTATCCTTGTGTTCCAATAACGAAATAAGCTGGTGGACCAATGAATTATGCGAGCAACAAATAATGTCTAGCATCAACTCCATCATGTCTGATCCGAGTGAATTCTGTGGGTAGATTTATCAGTTGGTTTAGTATTAAGAACGGTTACAGTGATATTTTTTCAAGATCAATCATGACATTTGCGTAAATATTTATTTAACAAACCTCAACGCATTCACAAAGTTCACGATCTTCGGTCCAACTTTCCATCAACTTAATGACACACATGCCACAGTCAAGGCTACAGGACAATAAAATGCTATTGCAATTAGGTTGAGAAAAACCAAGTTACATGGTACGACACATTTTGAAATGAAATCTAAAAAAATCCTCAAATTTGGGTTATAATTTCATCTCACTTGTTCGGTTGCTTTAAAACCCTCGCATACGAACGAGCTGGGCCGTGCGTAGTCCGAACAAATGCAGGAATAGCAATGCTTGCCATATCCTCACATAGTCTTCCCTGAAACTCATGGAACGAACATAGTCCAGCAAAATGAAATAGACTAGAACTTGTGCGGCTGTATATTGATTAAAATAATTATGGTATCTTACCACATATGCATCGAGCTTTATTCGTTTATCATCTTCTGGTCCATAATGCAAACTGTCGAGAATAAGTAAGCGCTTCGCAATCACATCAAATGCATATACCCACCAATGGCCCCTCCAACAATAAGGAATTAACCACTGCAGCAAGCAGTACATATGAAGAGGTTTTTCATGTGAGGAAAAAAAAACATAACAAAATAAAACATATTGATCTCATTCGACCTTTCAAGAACCTGAACATTCTCAAATCATGTGACAACCTATTTCCAACAGGTATTTAAATACAAAACAACAACTCACCCATTTTCTCTTAGCTGCTACTACTTTGTCAAAGAACCTAGTATCATCACCAAAGCTTGGACTAAGACCATCATAAATTGGTGTCACACCATCCATAAATGTTTCTAGACTACCATTTTTTATAACTGATTCCTGCATACCCACACATAGTAAGAATCCCAAGAAAAAGCTCTTTTCACATTGTAATAAGAATGTAATTACCAATATGCCTGGACACATGCAATAGAATTCTCGCTTGAACCTAGATGATTGAGTGTCATTGAAAGAATAGCACATCCATTGAATTACCTACACAGAGTATTCAGCAAGTGTAATTCAAACACCGATATAAGGATAGGGAATTAAAACGCATGCTTAAGTTCATATACTTACAAAGCTATTTACCCAACTGCGATGTTTCAAGGTCCAGAAGTCCTTCCTTTGAATACCATGTAGTCACGCCCTTCATAGGAAGCTAAATCTTGATTTTTATTCAACAACAGGTTAAGTATCCATGTTCTGATTTGTGTCTCCTTAGTCTCCCCCAACTTTATTTCTTTTAGTCTTGGATGAATTGAATGTATTGGGGAAAGGGTTGGAGTCTTTTCAAGCTGAGTTAAACCAAGTGAAAAGCTCGGTCTACCTGGACTCGGTATATGATAGGCTGATTTTATTAGAAACACCATTTGCAGGGGTTGCATGATTATGGCTTTTGTTTGGTGCTCCTGTTCAACATTATTGAGTACTTGCTCAAATTCAGGACATTGAACGATAGAGATGTCAAATTCGCTGCAAACGAATCGGACAAGAAGTTAGCTAAAAGAACAAGGCATGCCTAGCTAGATGGCTAATCACATGACATGGGTGTGAAACAATAAAGAAGAAAAACATATAGCAAGGTAATCAATAATCCACTAACTGGTCAAAATCATAGTCACTGAGCTGTACACGTGCTGCTGGCGGTGTGTGTGGAGATCCATTTTTCAGGTCAGTTTTTCCTGCTTGATGACTTTCATGATTGTCGTTCAACACTGGATCTTCTTGTCTTGCATCATGTGGCGGAGGGTGCTGTTGGAATAACCGTATCCTTCTAGCAAGCGGCACGTGGTCATCATCGTCAGATTCCAGGACTACCAACGGCGCAGCAGTGCTTCCTGAGACATCTCCTCTTGGAATTTCTTTTTTGGTGCCTCGTCTAGATCGGCTCCTACGGATAGGCAACTTTCTCCTCGTACCAGTCTTGGATTGCTGTGATGTAAATTCTTGCATATCGTCATTTAAATCAACAAACAAACAACACCCTACTAAAGTGAACAACTATATCATACTAAAGTGAACACCCAAAAATCTAATAAAGTGAACATCCAATTCAAATGATCACATGAGCTATCCTACAGAAAGCAGATCACCTTATCCGTCTCCTTATAGCTTGGCGGAGATGTAGTCTTGCCTTAGGTAGACGGAAATTGGTCAGTGTCCTTACATGGGCTTTTACACCCTCCTTTCTCGTTAACTGCTTTACTCGAATACTTTTTCTTATGTTTTTTCTCTTTCATTGAATTGTGGACTAGGCAACCATGTGTTCAACATGGGACAACAAATAGATGAAAAAAAGCTAATGTGAACTTTCAAGCGTTTGGGAAACAGAACAAAGTCACATTCGTTCATCAAAACTAACCATCTATGGCCACACTATATTTTACATCCAAAACCCAACTACAGTGTACATCCTCAATTACAACCACACTAATCATCACTAAAATCTATTTTCACACAATGAATCAACTAGGCAGCCCCATCAAGCAATTCTTTCATACATAAAAAGCCATCCAAATAAATTTATCATAAGTTATCTATCCATTTCATATTAGAACCTAATTCGAGCATCCTAAATCCTCCTGTTTAAGTAACAAACTAAACTCAAATAAAACCTTAATAAAAACATGTAATCATAAGTTATCTATCCAATTCAGATTAGAACCTAATTTGAGCATCCTAAATCCTCCTGTTTAAGTAACAAACTCAACTCAAATAAAACCTTAATAAAAATAAGACACAACAATTGTATTCAAACAAGCTTTCAACATAAAAACATGTAAATATCATACACGATCATTGAATTTAGCTCTTCTAACCATTCTTTTATGAACTTCATATATCAAAACAAGCCATACAGCCACATAATGAAGTTACTTTACAATTTTGTAATCGCAAATTCTATGATAACGATCAACCATCATATCACATAAGTAAGGATCCAATTAATTGAGCTCACGAGCTTTCATAAGGAAAGCAAATCACCTTTTCTGTCTTCCTATATCTTGGAGAGGGTGAAGTCTTCCCTTCGGTAGACGGTGATTGGTCAGTCTCGTTGTGGGGCCTTTTACACCTTCTCATCTCGTTAACAGCTTTACTCAAACAATGTTTCTTCTGCTTTCTCTTGTTCCTTGTATTTTTTACTATGCAACCCTGTGTGTTCAACATTTGGTAAAAAAAAAGAGATTCCAAAAATTCAATGTGAACCGCCAATTGCAATTTTTGTTCAACTAGAATTTATAAAATGCTTTATTAGAGATTAAACATGTGAGATAACGTCGTCGGCTTTCTTATCAAGCGCATTAGTTGTCCATTCAACAATCCAGGGTTTGGGTACTCGACATGCATGCAACAGACCATGCTTCAAGCACTGAAAGTACAAAACCTATAGAGAAATAACTTAAATTTTAGGAATTACACCTACGGTCATACATCGATTTTAAATTAAAGTAACTTATTGCATTACCAGCAACACGAACATGCACCTGCCGCATGTTTCCCTGCTCTCGTCTTAGAATTTCCTTATCGCAACCCGCAACCACTTTAATATGTGATACGGCCAATGAAACCTTCTAGGGTTCGACACATCTAATATCGGAGGGAGGTGCCACGGAGAAATAGTTTGTTGGCTTGTGGGGTTCAGAAACATCTTCAAAACAACCATGATAAAGTATCTTCTAAAGCTCATCCTCTGTTGCTCAGTCTCTATTGGATAAGCAAAGACAAACTCACGCAGTTGGGTTGTTGTTTTCTTCTGAAACTCCACCTTAATTACCAGATGCGATGGATTTTTTTCTGCAATTCTAGGATTGGCTCGCCTACGAGGAATGGAACAGTTTGCCACAATCACTAAGTGTCAACAACGGAGAAAGTAAACCAGGGAGGAAAATTTTTACATCCTACATAACTACCACTAACCATGAGAAGGTATGCCGAATACACTGCCAATAAGTTCGGCGCTAATGCGAATGTCCCCTGCGTCCACCATGAGCGTGTTTGTGTCAACGTCATAAGCCCTGGCTAGTTGGAGCATGATGTTCTGTTTCACATGCCATTATGGTACGCGGCACAGGAAACCAAATCCTATGGCCTCAATCTCGTCCAACTTAGCTTGCGCATGATGTCATTCCAGGTGGGTAAATAAGTTATTAATGTAGCAAGGTAAGCACCTGGTCTCTACCAGTTTCTGTTGAGCAAAACCAAAAAAGATCAGAATAACGTCATAAAAAATATGTTGATTTATTGATGTAATCTTTTTGTTACATTTTTACCCATCTGAGTTTGAGTTCAGCCGGTATACATATTGATTTGTTCGAGCAGCGTGGTAATTTGCTCACGCAATAATACCCCTGAAACCTTTCAATGTTAACTCATACAGAAGCCGCAGGTGACCTCCAGCCAAATGACATAAATAAAACCATGATATTACTTACCAATTGATGTAACCTAATTTATTGGATCTATATGGCACGAGAATATAACATTAATGCATCGAGGTACATAATAAAATATAGGCATCAAGGATCATAGCATTGTATAAATATCTTCTACATTATGGAAGATAAACAAATATCAAACCTCAAAACTTCCCATTATAATTGGGATGGAAAAGTAATTCATGAATACTTATTTCAGCAAATATACAATATAACTGATCATCCACACACTTTACTAGCGATCAAAATAACTATCGGTCATGTTTATCAACCACACCAACCATCCAATTCCTTATCACAAGGGCTACCCAAACAGCTTTCAAATATCACTAACAAACGAAGACCAGGAGCACAACCGTCAACTACAAGCATACCAATCATCAAGGAAAACTACTTTCACACAATTCATCAACTAGAGAGCTCCATATATTGTTTTCTTCATTCACAAGAGGGCATGCGAATAAATGATTCACAAAAAAGCTATTCCATTCAGGAGACTCCGACATAAGCATATAGAATTGAAATTTTTATTTAACAATCAATAATCATACAAAACCAAAAGATAAAATAAGCTTGTACACTATAAACTGTTGAATGACATAATAAACAAGACCGTTTACAAATTATAAGATGCACCAAAGACACATTTATGGTTTTAGTCCTCTTCCTAACACAAGATTCAGCGACGGCACTTAACTGTTCATCAATAGGTTGGAACAAAGATGATGGATACATGTTTCAGGCGGAATATAAAAAGCCACCAAACAACGCAACGAATAAAAACATATAGTAAGCGGACACCGTGATATCAACTTGTATAAACCAACATGCATGTTGTGATAATTAGTATATAAGAAAAACTAAACAAAGGGGATTCACCTAATAGCAGGTTAGCACGCTTGATTTGTTGAGAGCCTGAACTTGAGATAGTGTGGTTGTTTTATAGCTTCCTGAGGCACCAAAAAAAAATTAATATTATGTAGTTATCCGACTAATGTACCCGGAAGTAGGATTTAAATTGATTAAAGAAGAAATGGCAAACTTGTTTTGCACAAAACAACATGATACATATATGCATCGCAAAGCCACCAACACTTTCCTTTGTCCATATAGCAGACATTACCTTGTTAGAGCTTACTAACTGCAATTTTTTCGCTCAGGTTTACAAATCAAAGGGTCCAGGCTTGAGAATAAAATTATTTTATTGTTATTACAAAGCAATATCATAATGAGCAGGTAATTATTTGGTTACAGTGACAAGAGAACATATTTTCGTATCGAAAATTGTCCAATCTATAGAAAATTTTCAAGACTAAACATCCAATATCATACTAAAGTAACCATCTGATATAATATCAACGAAAATTCAACATTGGTCAAGCAAGAAAACATCAAATTAGATGCACATGGTCCACACAGATACAGGCAAAAAAGGAAAAAAAATAAATTTACACTGATATGAAATCAAAGCAAACAAATTTTTTCGTCCTTTTCCCGCACTAAAGTAAAATCATCATGAATTGCAACAACGTAAATGAACTACCTTTCCAACAATCTCCAGGATGCTACCATCGCACCCAAAGCTTTCTCACCATGGTTAATCACTCATATAACCACCAAAATCTATCTCTAACACAACATGCAACAGCAATAACCCTTCGAAAAAATTAACAACCCCACATACTTACATTATATGGTTAGGATCTTACGCTGATGATGTTAGATGTTTTCCCTGTGCCGAGCACGCGGCTGATTTTCTCGGATCGGATGTTCAGCTGGTGTGTGATGGCGTTGCCCACGCGAGTTAAACTGCTCGAATGCTCCCTTCGGGTGTGAGCGCTCCTCTGCATTCAGCTCTGATCGGAAACAGAGCGCGGATGGACTCCGGTTCAATGACGGCGTGATGTTCAACCACCACTCTCCCTTCGATTCTGATCAAAGGCAGAGTAGGCACGTCTTCGCGCGATCACGGCGGGCTGTTCTCGACGGCCTCGGACGGTCACGAAGGTGGTTTCTCGACGGCCACAGTAAGCCTTTTAAAAAAATATAAAAACAATAATATTAAACTGAGTAAATTTGTAATTTTCTTTAATGCATAATCCCTGTTCATGCACTATGATGACGTATAAGCCGCAAAAATGAGAAATGTAATTAAAACTGAAAAAAAAAAAGAATTGGTGGAAGATTATTCTATTCAAGAGTTATATTATTAATTAATTGTTCCATTCGATGAAGCATATATAGTTTTGAAAAGTTGGTTATCTACTCTTTAACAGACTCTCATCTAAAGAACAAATTATTCTTACATTGTTGTAAGAATATTCTTATGGAAAGAATAAAAAATAATTAACATAGTCCAAATAGGTTAGAACTCAGACAATTCAAATTATACTCGATTTTACCTACGATTATATATTTTAAATAGGAAACCACAATTCACATCATGATGCACATATAAGACAAAAAGAGAAGAAACTTGGACAAAAAAGGAAGTAACTTGGACAAAAAGAAACAAAGTAACTTAGACAAATCTTTTTTGTCGATAACCTCAACCTCAGACCAATCAATCGAATATTGATTAATACGTAATCGATCGAACACTACTTGAAAACGGCTATTCTGCTCAGAACTGAGAAGTTCTAAATGTTCCTAGAAATTTCTTTACTTTTCGATCGTTCGGAAAGAACAAAAAAAAAACATTTTGTTCTTTCTTCAATAATTTCTAATCTCTAGTAGATCTCTCAGTAGGATTCGAACCCAAATGCAGTTCTGATTATCTGTCAGAAAAAAAAGAACGAATAAATGTTTAAAACGATTTGTTAAAAATTAAAATTTAAAGGATAAATAGTATTTTCGATATATATATATGCGAAATGAATGGTATGTGTGAATGTGAGGACACCTTATGTACACATGTACAAGCTATGCGTTATGAGGAAAAAGAAACATTAAACTAATTCTACAAGCTAAAAAAAATTCCATAAATTTGGTGAAAGATCATGTTCTCTAGTTTTTTTTTAATATAATAATAATTATTTTATATATGAATTTTGTGAACACATGAATTAATGTGACAATGAACAAATGTTAATTATGACAAAGACTTAAGAGAAAATAATAATAATAAGAATGTGCAAAGGATTTCATTAAAGTGATACATTATTTTCCTTGATCTCATTCATTTCTCTTCAAAGGCTCAAGTTTTATTTTATCTCATCTGCTCAATTCTATCTTCTCACACACGTAGACGCCACCCCATTATTATTTGATAGTATATATTCTTCTAAGTATTTCTATAGAAGAAAATAATGAAAAATGGTTTTTGTATAAGCTAAGGTTGGTTTAATTGATGATTCACATGTCTATAAAACAAAAAGTTTTTCCAATTTATTATTATATCATTAAATACAAAATTAATTAATTAATTTAAATAACTTATGTCTATATCTAATGGGAAAGTATGAGGAGCCAATGAAATATTAATACAATGTGTACAATGGAAGTTTATGGAGTATTAGAGATATAATTATTAGTGTTACATTTTACCATCAGCTGAAGCTTTTGGGATGAGTGGTATCATGACAAGGTATTAAAGCGCTAGATTCGAATTTTTCGAGAAGATGTTTATTATCCCTTGTACTCGGATGGTTATTCTAAATAGTATAGGAGATGTTCATTTCATAACTCAATAGCTACACATTGTACAAATAGTCCATTGTCTCCCTAGCTGGATCCATATCTAATAACTAGCTAGAGGCCTTAGACTACTACTATTAACCAAGTATGTAATGATCACAAATGTATATTAGGAGGACAATAATTTTTTCTTTGCACTTACTTTATATTTAAATTAATATTTTTTTCTTTTTTTAACTATTATAAAAGTTGTTTTAGTGCTTCTATTTCAATTTTAATGTCTTATTATATTATATTACGGTTGGATATTCAACTGGATTTCAAAAATATTTTTTCAGTCCAAATGCTTTTTTTTTTTGAAAAATATTGTTGGGTTATGAGATACTATAATCAAATTAATTATATTCTGTTAAATTTAATTTGGATAATATTTATTTACAATAAATTAATTAAAAATATATTATAAATATTGAGTGAAACATCTATCCGATGGTATTTTATTTTAATTTTTTATATTTGAAAATTTGATCATCAAAATTTTTTGTAAATACCATCTTCATCCGTTTTGAAAATTCTAATTGATTGAGATACATAAAACTAATATTATTATCTTAAAATTAATAATAATATATATTATATAATCATCTAGTAAAATTTCAAATTCACATTAACAATAAATTAAAATCAAAGACTCATTCAATAATTTAAATTTAAGAGGATGCACCGACTATTAATAATTATTTAACTTTTAATTTTTTAACATAATGTATAATTCTGAAAAACTCTATTATTTTATATATAGTATTTAGTTTAACATTTAGATTTAGTCACTAACTATTAAAACATTTTTAAAAGTAGTAGCTGTTAAATGGGAAAAAGGAAAATTCATGTAAAAAGTAAAATACTAGACAAAAGTTTCTGTCATAATATATAAAAGAGAGAGACTACACTTTTTTCAATAAGGAAAATCAAATGTTACATGATAACATCTATAATCTATAAGAATTTCTATTTTCTTATTCTTTCTTTATGTCAACAAAGGATGTAAAGAAATATCAATAATTTTACCTGCCCTGTCCCCCTTCATCAGATTACAAAAACATCCTCGTTTCTTCTAGGTGCTTCCCTACATTACATAAAAATTATTTAAAAAAAATTATCAAAATTATTGAACTTTTCTTTAATTATTAACTACTAACAAGTGAGAATTTTAAATAAAAAAAAAATCTGGTGTTGTGCTTTGAACATGTCTTCACATCTGTTTCCAACATAGGTCTCACCTCTAAGGTAAGTTTATTTTTACTTTTTCATGTTAACAAGTTGTTATTTTTTCTGTAGAATATTATAAATATTGTTTTCTTTGAATTTACTAGTAAACTTTAAAAAAATTGTTTTCATTTTTAAAATGGTTAAAGTTTCTTGTTAAATAATAATGGAACAAATTAAGCAACATTTAAAAAAATAAATATTTTTTCATAGGGAGCAAAATAAAAGAGACTTGCATTTTTTTTAAACTAAAAATTTAAGTAAGTTATTTATTTTATATTTATATTTAATTTTCTTTTTCTTTTCTTCGTCTTTGACTAGTTGTACTTTTTCACAGACTCCGTTTTTCTCTTTCTCAAGTCTCAAGTGTTTTTTTTTTTTTTATTTTCTCTTTCTCTCTCCTCTGCCGGAACCTGCATTTCTCGCCGGAACTTTTCCTTGGAAACCGTCCTTCCGCTTCGAACCACCGCTACCCTTTTGAGAGACCGTTTCTTCCGCCTCGGAAAGCTCTGTTTTTCCACAGTTCTGTGAGTTAAAGAAGAAGCTTTGTATTTGTGTTTGACTTGGAATCTTCTAATGGAGTTTCATGGAATAAGGGTAGATCAATGAAGTAGCTTTGCATTCTAAGCGAAAACAAGAAGTGGTGATTTGGTATTTCTGTTTTCGAAAGTGAGAGATGTTTTGGTTTTTGATGGTTGTGGAGGAGAGAGAAGAAGAAGAGGTTGGAGTTGTTGTTGATGATGAACGGAGCTCCGGCGAGCGATCGGAGAGGGTGGTGGCGCTTCGGTGAATTGACATCGACCAGGTTCCTTTATCTCTCTCTATGTTAGAGGGTTACCACTTACAAGTTTTGTGTCAAAGTTGCAATTTTTTCCATCAAATTTGATGCTTTGTTTCAGTGTTTTGTTGTAATGTGGAAGATAGTTGAAGGGTTTTTTGTTCCCCCTTTTCATTTTTGAGCTGGCTAAGAATGTTCTTATGATTATTATGTATGTATATTTTCATTTGAGGTACATGAGAAGTTTGAGGGAGATAACAGTATGAGGGGAAGATATAGCCACTGAATTTTGTTCATTTGTGAGAATTGTAGAGATATTGGCATGCTTGTTTGTGTTTGAATGGGTGCTGAAGGATATGGGTTATGGGTAGTAACTTGGGTATTGAATTATTGGCTTCTAAGTCTTTAGATGTCTTGTAATGGCATATTGTAATGATTAAATGTTGATAGTTCATTTGCAAATAGGATTTTGAACCTTACATCATGTTGTCATAATATCAAGAAAGAAGTGAGATATGATCCTAACTGAAACTGAATCAGTGTTGCATATTACTCTATTTCTTATGAAATCTGCCAGCATTTGTGATATAGCATGATTTAAATTACTCTTCTTCGCTGTTAGCTGAATTTCTTCTTTTTATTTTGTTCTGTCTCCTTGATCTTTCTTGTAGTTTATGATGTTACCTTTTATTCTGCAGGCATTGGTTGCTTTGAAAAGGGGTTCTCAATTACTTAAATATGGTCGTAAGGGAAAGCCCAAGTTTTGTCCATTTAGACTTTCCAATGTAAGCTGAATGAAAGCTTCTCCAAGATGAACTTCCTGCTTTTACAATACTCAAGTAGTTAACTGATTATATGCTCAATTCTTAGCATGAAAGATAGTTGCTTCTGCAATCTTGTTGATCTTTGATTACCTATATAGGACGAAAAAGACTCTTAAGTTGTATTTGCTTTTTCGATATTTCATATTTCCTTCTTAGGATAAATTACAATATATTACTCACATGATTCCAAATGCAATTGGAGTTGGAGTTTCTTAAGTAGATTCTCATCTGGAAAGGTGTTGAGATTAATTTGTTTCAATTTCACCATAGTTAGTAAGTGGTAACTCCTAATGATTTTCATCCCCATTCTCTTTGACATTTTAATACATAGCCGTTAGATTATTATAGCTAGATGTATTTTAACTTACTACTACACAGTATGTAAATTTCACTTTGAGGCTAATATTAGTACTTTCCCAAGTTGGCATAGGTATTTTTCTGGGTTCATGACTGCCTTTTAGTTTGTAGGTTTTAGGTCTTCTTTTAGTATTGTTATTACCAGCCATGTTGGACATATACTTCCATGGTTGTAAACTATAAACTTGAACATTCACGTAGGGTAAACTTGAATTTTGACTTTTATTCGAGTTACTTCTATCCGTGCTCAATAACTCATGAAAACTGCAGGATGAATCAAGTTTAATCTGGATTTCTAGTAGTGAAGAAAGACGTCTGAAGCTGTCTTCTGTCTCAAGAATTATTCCTGGGCAAAGAACTGTGAGATTTCATAGCTTATATTTGACAGTATACTTGGCCGTAACATCCTTTTTTGATGAACAAAGTGAATTCAGTAAATTTTTCCATGAACTTAATCTTTTATGTTCCGTGTTAACATTTCCTTAATATTTTTGGCAGGCTGTTTTTCAACGTTACCTGCGTCCTGAGAAGGACTATTTATCTTTTTGACTAATTTATAATAACGGAAAGCGGTCCCTTGATTTGGTTAGTGTTGAATTATGTGATCCGTATCATCATTTTTCTTTTACTTTCTGTATTCCTTTTGTTATAATAATACATTATTTCTTTCATTTGCTTTTCAGATTTGCAAAGATAAAGTTGAGGCAGAGGCGTGGATTGCTGGTCTTAAAGCACTGATAACTTCTGGTCGAGGTGGTCGATCCAAAATTGATGGATGGAGTGACGGTGGCCTCAATTTTGATGTAAGACATTGTAGTTATTTCATTTTAATTGTTTATGTTTATTGTACTACATATCTATGTATCTTTGATCTAGGAAACATAGTCACGGATACATGGTTTATTGCATTATTTTCTAAGTGCAAGTTTTGGATACATCTAGATAGAGACAGCTTATTCCTATCTACTTCATTATAAGATGATTGTTCTTTTCTCTAAGGAAAGACAGTCTTTACTCTTTATTTTCTGTATTTGTAGCTCTTTGCCTGAAAGGATTTATAGTGCAGTTCTTTCAGAAAAATACTGGCATTTTATACTCAGCCTATTCTCTATAATGGTTTTGGAGTAATAAATTGTGGAGAATATCCTAATTTAAGCTTTTTATGTTATGATGATGTGATGTTGGTAACAATACGAAATGATTACTTCAGAAGCTTTTTTCTTTCTTTTTCTGAATATAAAATTTTTTATTTTTTTAAGTTACTATACTTCCTCTGATACCATTATGATGCCTGTACCTGCCCCTGATGAAATACATAGTAAGTTGCTTATAATTCTTTTTGATCAATTACTTACAGGATAGTAGAGATCTGACATCAAATAGTGCAAGTGAAAGTTCAGCGAGTACTTCCCTAGACATCAGTTCTCCTGACATTCCTGTGAGTCTTCTGAACACTTCACCAAAGACATTCCGACCTGACAATACCCTGAATTCTGAGAAATCACATGCACCATCAGACCCAATAAATATGCAAGTAAAAGGATCTAGTTCAGATACTTTTCGTGTTAGTGTTTCAAGTGCTCCTAGCACATCCAGTCATGGATCTGCACCAGATGACTATGAAGCTCTAGGGGATGTATGCATATGGGGTGAGGTTATCTGTGAAAACATTGTGAAAGTTGGTGCTGATAAAAATATCAATTATTTCAGCCCGAGGGCAGATGTGCTTCTACCAAGACCACTTGAATCCAATGTAGTTTTAGATGTGCATCACATAGCATGTGGCGGTAGACATGCTTCTCTAGTCACCAGACAAGGTGAAGTTTTTACATGGGGAGGAGAATCAGGAGGACGCCTTGGCCATGGTGTTGGGAAGAATGTGGTTCAACCTTGCCTTGTCGAAGCATTAGCTTTTACAACCATTGATTTTGTTGCCTGTGGAGAGTTCCATTCTTGTACTGTAACCATGGCCGAGGAACTATATACATGGGGTGATGGTACTCATAATGCTGGGCTTCTTGGTCATGGCACTGATTTTAGTCATTGGATACCAAAGAGGATTGCTGGTCCATTAGAGGGACTTCAAGTTGCTTTCGTCGCTTGTGGTCCATGGCACACGGCCTTGATAACTTCTACTGGACAACTCTTTACGTTTGGTGACGGAACATTCGGTGTCTTGGGCCATGGGGACAGGGAAAATGTTTCATATCCTAGAGAAGTAGACTCCTTATCAGGGTTGAGGACCATAGCTGTTGCATGTGGAGTGTGGCATACTGCAGCGGTTGTAGAGGTTATTGTGACACAATCCAGTTTGAGTATATCATCTGGTAAATTGTTTACCTGGGGTGATGCAGACAAAAATCGCCTAGGACATGGGGATAAGGAGGCACGACTTAAACCAACTTGTGTTTCTGCACTTATCGACTACAATTTTCATAAAATTGCATGTGGGCACAGTTTGACAGTGGGTCTGACAAATCTGGACGTGTTTTTACGATGGGAAGCACTGTTTATGGTCAGCTTGGGAATCCCCAGTCTGATGGGAAGCTTCCATGCTTGGTCGAAGACAAGATTTCCGTGGAATCGATTGATGAAATTGCATGTGGTGCATATCATGTTGCATTTTAACATCAAAAAATGAAGTTTTTATTTGGGGGAAGGGTGCAAATGGGAGATTGGGTCATGGAGATGTTGAAGATCGAAAAATACCTACTTTGGTTGAAGCATTGAAGGATAGGCATGTGAAATATATTGCATGTGGTTCAAACTACTCCGCTGCCATATGCCTTCATAAGTGGGTATCCGGTGCCGAGCAGTCTCAATGCTCGGCTTGTAGACAGGCATTTGGGTTCACTAGAAAGAGGCACAATTGTTATAATTGTGGACTTGTACATTGCCATTCATGCAGCTCACGGAAAGCATTAAGGGCGGCCTTGGCTCCAAATCCCGGCAAGCCTTATCGAGTTTGTGATTCTTGTTTTGCAAAACTGAACAAGGTTGCAGAAGCTAGCAACAGTAATAGGAGAAATACTCTGCCTCGTCTGTGAGGTGAAAACAAAGACAGGTTGGAAAAATCAGACCTGAAATTGTCAAAAGCACTGGTTCCTTCCAATATGGATTTGACAAAGCAGCTAGATAGTAAGGCAGCTAAACAAGGGAAGAAAGCAGATACATTCTCGCTTGTTCGCACCTCACAAGCACCTTCGTTGCTACAGTTGAAAGATGTTGTCTTGGCAACTGCTGTTGATCTGAAGCGTACAGCTCCTAGACCAGTGGTTGCACCTTCTGGAGTAAGTTCCAAGTCTGTGTCACCTTTCTCTAGAAGACCAAGCCCCCCTCGATCGGCTACACCTATTCCAACAACATCGGGACTTTCCTTCTTCAAGAGCATTGCTGATAGTTTGAAGAGAACAAATGAACTTTCAAATCAAGAAGTGCAAAAGTTACATTCTCAGGTACATTTTCTTCACCCAATTCTCTCATCTGTATGGAGTTTATATATATATATAAATGGAACTCCAAAATAAAAATCCTGTCTTAGTGCTTTTCCCACTTTTTACATTAGTTAGGGAGAGTGGGATCTGGAAAAAGGGAGAAGAAACCCTGAAAGAAAAGCAACATCCTAAATGTCCTACTTTAAGTTTAAACCAAAATCAACCCATATTTTCCTTTTTTTAATTACTTCCCTGTCATTCTATGTCTGGCAAATGAACCTTGTGAAACACAACAAGATCACTTCGCTGAAATTTCCAGAAAAGTTAGTATAACATGTTTATGGATATATCGTATCTATTACATATTATGGTATCAAGGAAAGTCTAATATAGGTATCATTAGGTTGAAAGCCTGAAACAGAGATGTGAATTGCAAGAATTAGAGCTTTAGCGGTCAACAAAAAAGACTCAAGATGCTATGGCAATGGCTGCTGAGGAATCTGCTAAATGTAAAGCTGCAAAAGAAGTTAGAAAGTCGCTTACAGCACAGGTTATTTTCTTTTTCTGGTTCATTTTCTTTCTCTTGAAGCCGGATGAGTTCAAAAGGGTTTACTTTCATTGGATGCTTTATTCTCAGATTCTATTTCAGTTTCTCCTCATTTTCATGTATGTCGAGTTAGTTCTTGAGGATGATGTCATGATGGTTCTCATTCGCAATCTTCTTGCATGCTATTAAAGCATTGGATCAATTCATTCATTTTGGCTTTGTTTCTTTTATTAATGTCACTGATATCTAAAATTATAGAAAATGTTGGTGTGGTACTTATTGTGAAAAACATGTTTAATCATGCCTTAGGTGGTTTAGGTGCATGTTTTGAGAAGGTGAAACCTCAGTAAAGAGAAAGAGATGAGATGAATTTTAGTCCAATTGAACATAAAGAAAGAACTAATAAAACTACAGGTGAAACTAGAGGTACAAATCTTAATAGTTTGAATGTAAACACGGTTTGTGACGAGACATACATTGGCTAATCAATACAGGACATGCCACCTAGTATGGCAAAGTTTAGTTTAACCTTGTCTTTTTTTGTGGTTAATTTCTCTAAATTTTTCTTACTGCTTTCTTATTCCAATAATATTACTGTGCTATGCTTCCACTGATGGACATTCACATTGATTCAGCTCAAAGGTTTTGCTGAGAAGCTCCCACCTGGAGCTTATGATGCTGAGAACATCAAACCGGCTTACCTACCAAACAGTATTGAGCCAAATGGTATCCACCTTCCAGATTCAAATGGTGGGCACCACTTGAGGGCCAAATCAATCAGTGGCTCTAGTTTGGCCTCTACAGCATTTGAATCCTCTCTGCTCAATAGAACTGTGGGGAACTTTCCAGGAACCTATGGATCTACTCTGGACCAGCAAAACTAAGCCAGTTTGACATCCAATGGTTTAGACAACTATCCAGATGCTAGATTGTCAAATGGTGGCTGCAGCATGTCTGATACTGTTGACGGTAGGGATTCGGGGAATTTCCATGATGACGAGGGTGGTTTAAGATCAGGAATGCAGGACTGTCTACTAATAGCATTCAGATTGAGGCAGAATGGATTGAACAGTATGAACCTGGTGTCTATATAACACTTGTTGCGCTGCGTGACAGAACAAGAGATTTGAAGCGAGTTTGTTTCAGGTAACAAAAATAATTTTCACATTACCTGATTACCTGTGCCCAGTTATAGTTGTATATTTGGTTGCAGCTAGGGTTTACAAAATATAATATATGGACTTGAACCATGATCTTTAGGGCAATTGCTTTTAATGCTATATCTTTTGGTGTCTCTTGTTGGATTTATCTTAAACTAGGCTAATATCTTTTGTCCTATATGAAGTATTTGGTCAAAGAAAACTACTCTTACCAACATCTTTAATTCCTTCTGAAACCATCTACACTCACATTTTCAACATCTCTTTCCTAACTTCATTTTTTTATGGAACTTCTAAAAAATATTTTTTAGGTGAGTAGTGAGTACTATATTGTTACTTTTAGAGCACTAAAATAAATATAACACACATCCTAGACATGGAGTGCTTATCAGTTTCTAGTATTGACTGTGGTGTTTGCATCTCCCTGATTATTATTAGTGCTGTTTTAATTCATCATATTCTACATGTAATTGATGTGGCGGTGAATTAAATTGACTTTCAGCCGGAGAAGATTTGGAGAGCATCAAGCAGAGACTTGGTGGTCAGAGAATCGGGACAAGGTATACGAAAGGTACAATGTTCGTAGCACAGACAAGTCTTCCAACCAAGCGGGGGAGCCGCATAGGACAGAAGGTGCTGGTCCTCTTGTTTCCCAATCATAGGAAAAGTAGAGATGGAAGCAAAGTCCTGCATTAAGCCTAAGGTTGGAAATGAGTCGAGCTGTCCTACATGAGCTCATGGCTTGGCTAGCATTAGGCGCGACTCGGCCCGTGTACTAAATGAACTATGCCTAGGCTTTTCAAAAAGCTTGTTTAGCTAAACAGCTTGGGTCGTAAACCTCAAAGAAAGCCTATAAAGTCCAATAGGCTAGCTCGTCTAAGGTATATGTATAATATATTGGTATTATAATCATATTATGATATTATACAATTTTTTTTTCTCCTTCTAAATGTCTCTGTCTTTAGCATCTTTTTACTGTTGTATTTGTTTAGTGTTTAGGTTTTGGTTAATTGGCCGGTTTTAATTTTAGTTTGTGATTACTGAATGCAAATATTCTTAGTAGGATTACATTAATTTTGTTATATATTACACGTGGTTTGGACATTAAAATACTAGTGGATTTATTTTATGCTATGACTAGATTTGTGACTGATTTGGATATTACTGTATTTTAAGGAATGTGAACTTATTTCTAGTCTTTATATTTGTGTCTTATTTTAGTTTTCAATTGTAACCAGGAAAAGGTTTCTAAATGGACTCCTACGTTGCATTTGGTTATGGTTATGAAAACAAGACACGGAGAATAAGATACAAATAAGACAAAGACATTAAAATTAGTGTTTTTGTATTTTATTTGATGATAAATTAGAATAAATTATAAAAATTTAATTTATTTTTATTTTTTATTCAAAAATTTTAAAAAATATATATAATAATAAAAAATATAATTATAAAATTAACAAGAATATCCAAAAGGAGCATTAACATAACTGAAACTGGGAGTTGTACAGATATGAATATTATTTGTGATTATTACAAAACTACCTTTTATCTTGATCGGTACATAGTTAACATAACTTTAATGTGGAAAGGTGTGGAAAACTGGTTCAAGGATCCAGAGTATGGTCTTAAAGCCATTGATCTCTCAAGAAACAATCTAAAAGGAGAGATTCTTTCAGAAATTGAAAATCTAACTTCTCTGGATTCCCTTGACCTATCAAGAAATGATTTGTGTGGTAGAATTCCTTCAAGTCTGTCCCAAATTGATGGGATTGGTGCGTTAGACTTGTCATACAACAATCTGTCTGGAAGAATTCCATCAGGGAGACACATGGATACCTTTGGAGCCTCTTTCTTTGAAGGAAATCCTAATCTGTGTGGTGAGCAACTCCACAAAAATTGCGATCAAACTTAGTCTGTGGTATTTTGTATCTCTAGTTATCAGAATAATGTAATGGAGTGATGTACCTCTTCATATATCTTTGTAAGTTGTTTTCAGAATAATCTATTCCTCTTCAAATATCTTTATAAATATACTTGATCAAGCGTATTACCATACTAGAACTTTATTTTAAAAATAGATTGATAGATGATGCAATAATAACTCAATTTGAATTTATCACTCTCCACATTTTTTTTCTTATCTTCTAGTTCCCGTACTGTACTTAAATTCAAGTTTGGCTTCTGTTATCTTCTTCACTTATAAGCTGCTGACTAAGCTAACAGAGTAACTAACTCTCTAACATCATAACAAACTTTTACATGGGTTCTTAACAGCTTAACTAACACCTCAACTAACTACACACTCTAATATCCCTTTCAGCCACTTTTAACAAGCTCTAATTCTGAAATCTTATCTTTTCAGCACCAGAATCAGCTACTAACAAGGTTGCTCACTCGTCTGAATTAACCAAACCGCAATTGTGAAAGAGGAACATGATCTTGAACGACAACAGAACAAAACCATTCATAGATCCTATTACACCAAGCATAAGTTGAGTTGGAAAGTGAAAACTATGCCGAAAATTGGCAAGATCATTTCAAATTGAAAGCATTACAACAAATTTCTTGCATATAGCCTAGTGAGGTATCATGAGTTCATGATAAAAACATGCTTGAAGCACCATATTAACTATGCTAGCATTTAGCCACAGGATAACTAACTTCCTAATGTATTTAACTGAAGCAACTACTTATGTCAATTGCACAGATATCAAACAGTAACCAATATCCTAACAAGCAAAACTAAGCAAGAGAGAACCAAAGAGAATCCGAAATACCGAACTCATGAGCCTCAGCTAGGAGAAGCAGGCACTTCACTCAACTCCTTTTGCCTCAGATATTGTTGCAGTATAGTGAGCCTAGCAGTTTCAAATGCAAAGTAACCCAATGCTGAAAAGCAAGCACTATGAAGAACTCTAGGCCCCATTCCACGGGTAAGTCCAACCCACCCTTCCTCCTTTAATATCTGCTTCACTGTCGCCGAAACCCCGCCGTACACAACAGCAGCAGCCTTGTTCACAGCATCTCCGTGAACCTGAGTCATCAGCCTTGTCTTCACCACATCCAAAGGAGTGGTTATAGAAGCCGAAATTGCGCCGGCAAGTGCGCCACAAAGCACACTCTGAACAGGTTCCAAGTGAGACTTCTTAGTAGTGTTCAAAACCGCAGCTTTCAAGTACTCAAATGATGAATAACTCAAAACCCCAGCAGGTAAATTCCTCAGCAATGTAGCAGAGTAACCAGCATATAACCCTAAAAACCCATCCTTTTCTAAAATCTTCACCAAAACCTGCCAAGATCTTCCCTTTGCACCAGCTTGCATTCTCTGAGTAATCAATTCCTTAGGTACCATTATAGCAGAAGACATAATATTCCCCATTGCACCAGCACTAGGTGGAATCAACACAGAAGGGAACCCTTCAATTTTGGATAGAAATGACTTACCGAACTCGCAGGTTCCGAAATACACTGCAGAAGAAGCGGTGGATCCAACAATAACCGCAGATACGCCACTGTAGAATCCGAGAATACCCTTTTGCTGGAAGGTCTTCACCACCGCGTCAAGGGCATTCTTGTAAAGTTGGGATGCTCCTTTGGTCTGCATCTTGGTCTTGATTGTGTCGAGCGGGTGGAGGCAGACGTAGGTGAAGGCGCCGGCGATTCCGCCACCGGCTGCGCCGATTAGTGCACGCTCGACGACGGTGAGGTTTTTTAGCAAAGTTTGGGGCTTTGGGGCGGGCTTTGAAGTGGGCCAGATCCATTGTGGGCTGTGAGCGGTGGCGTATGTGGCGGTGGCGGTGGTAGAAGCGAAAGGAGGGTTTGTAGCGGTGGCGGCGAAGTGATTGAGGATGGAGGGGAAATCAGTGGGGTGGCGGTGGGGATTGGGATTGGGAGAAGAGAGGCCAAGAGAGGATGAGATCCTGGCCTCCATTGAAGAGAATCTGGCGTGAGCTTCGGCCACTCTTGCCTTGCGCGTTAAACACAGTCAGTGACATCTGAGCTAAAAAATAAAAGCGCAAAATCAAAATTATAGCCTATAGGTAAACACTATTTTTATATTTGTGATAATAGAAGATTTTACACTATTGCTCTAAAGTCTAAACCTGTATATAAAATATAAGCACTCCATAATCATGGATATAACTTGGTTTATTTGGTATAGATTTTTCATAGATTATTAATTTCTACTTCATGTTAGGCTTACCATGTCCATCATATTTTTCTCTTCTCACATCATGATTTAATATCCAATTCTCATCCGTATGTAAAAAATCATATTTTTTTTTTATAAATGTCTCATTAAATTAAATATTTTTAATTTTAATTTTTATAAATTTATTTAAAATTCTTATTAACTTAAGAAAAAGTCTAGGAAATCAGCAATTCTATTGAATTTTGGCCAGCATGTAACCAGTAGAAAAATGTGAGCCATTTGATAAAATTTCACACTAATTTCATACCATCAAATCATTATTGATAACTAGTTGATGGCCACAAAAATTGTTGTGCCTAATATTGTTCTTAACTTAAATATAAGAAAATCTTTATAAATATTTTTACCATTATTCGGAACTAACTTGAAGGCACGTTCAAAATCTTTACAGCTACTTTTGACTTTTTATTCTCAAGCCCAAAATATCTTATAATTTGTTTTAAGTACGTGTCAAAACAAATATTTTCTCTCATAAATATAAAATATATTTACCGAATATTTCGATTCAATCTCAAATTTAAAATTAACTGAAAAAATTCACTCATGCAAGACTTTTCATACATATTTTATATGATCATTATTCCATAATAGCTAGAAAGAACACACAGCCAAAACAAGTCAACATACATCATTATTTTCACATAGAAAGGTCAACAACATAACTGTGATGATATTGCCACGTAGCTGAATATAGTGCCAGACGGCTAAGAACAAAACCCCTGATGAAATTGAAAAGTTAACAACATAATTATTGAGACATTAATTAACTTATCTAATATACGACACCACCACTTCAATCAAATAAATTAACTAAAGTTAACCCTTAATTTCAACAGGCTCAAGGCCATTGTCAATTGAAGTCTTCACAGCATCTATCACCAATTGTGTTTTCCTACTAATTATTGGCCACGTGTCCTCCGGTTTTGAGTTATTGTACTTAATTGCCCCTACCAAGCGTGCAAATTCCTTCACCATATGTACCTCTTGAGGGAGATCATTGTAAACAACATGTTCACTTGGATTTGGAGCCCAACCTAAAGAAAGTTCCACCCAATTAGAGTTTGAGCTTGTTGAAAACTTGGCCTCTTTCTCTTGATTAGGGATAACATAATCATGAACGCGCAATGACCCTTTTGTCCCCATCACAATAATATCCATAGACATATCCGTAAGAAAGGAACAATAGAATGTTGCTACTTTGTCATCTTCCCAAGATAGAGAAGCAGCACAAGCTAGAATGACACCGGCATCATTATATGTGGGTTTGTGCAATGCTGTTGCTGATTTAGGTAACTCATAATTTGAAGCCCATAAAATTGCGCTCACACAATACCAACCAGTGTCACCAAGTGCTCCAAGAGCATCAAGTTCTGGCTTCACACGAATATCATTCTCTAGAAAATAAGGACTAACTCCATAGGAAAAAGTTGCATGTACCTGTTATTAATTAGTTGATGAGTTACAAACAAATGATAAAAAAAAAAATTGTATAATTGGTAAAGTTTAAAAGACTCCTTCAAATATCTTAGTATGCATCGTACCAAGATGGGACATATTAGTATCTTACCATATTTTGTATAAACCTAAAGAGTTAGAAGTTAAAAAATTTAAAGATTTAATATTGTATATAATAAAGTAATATATTTTTGTATAAATACTTTTATAAAATTTAAAAAAAAATTGATTTTTGTCAAATTAAAATTTAAATAAAAAACCAACCAATTCTTTAGGCTTTTATACTAAATTGGATAAATCAGATAATCAGTTTTCTATTAAACAAATTAAATTGATGAATAAGGTAATTCGATCCAATAATAATAATAATAATAATAATAATTGTTACCGACAATACGTAATATAATATGCACTCGTTAATTACAGTATATGCAAATCAAATTCTTTTTAACTAAATCCAAATATTTATGTTATTTCATAATACTGTATTATAGTATTATGCAGTGATGAGCTGCTTTCATCTTTTTCTTTATAGATGTAAAATGAAAAAAAAAGAGAGAGAGAGAGAGAGAGAAAAAAGTACTAATGGTGCGATATGATTATCAATAATCAATAAAAACTATGTATCGTCCCAGGAAATTAATGTTATATATTTATGAATAATAATGATCATATATACCGATTGAAGGCGTCCAAACTGTTGAGGATCTGAGAGGAAGTGAAACATTTGAGTGGTCCTAGGGTGGTGCATCCACATGGTAGCATCCATGTATTGCAAACCGTTGGATTCACACGCCTCCAAAATCTTGTGAAGATCATGAACGTTGAGAGCCACAGGCTTCTCAAGCAGCAAGTGCTTCTTCTTCTGAGCAGCAAGCACAGCCCACTGCACGTGCAAGCTTGTTGGAAGTGGCACGTACACAGCATCAACTTCAGGGTCTTCTATAACACCTTCGTATGATCCATAAACCTTTTATGCCACAACATGTTTCAAAAATTAAAGTCATCATCATTAATTAATTGTAATAATCTCAAACAAATTCTAAATTAATATATTTGTTACTATAGTTTATATCATAGAGTGGGTATCTGATTAATAAAAAAGAATTAGAATTTATTTTATTTAATATTTATTAATTATTATTACAACGATTAATGAAATATTTTAAGCTTATTAAAATTGTTTTTATGTGGATATATATATATGTAGACATATTAAGAGTTAAGACCTTAGCATGGGGTGGGAAGCCGTTGGAGGCAGCGAACTTGGTGGCCTTGTCAAGAGAGCGGCTTCCGACGGCGTAGAGGGTGGCGTTGGGGGAGAGAGTTATGGCCCTTGACACCTTCCTTGCGACCTCAGCACACCCAAGTATCCCAAATCGTATTGGTGCTGCTTCTTCTGCCATGGTTGGATTTGGAGGAGTAGTGTTAGTAATAAAGAATTCGCATATTTATATATTAAAAATATATTAAATCACACATGTATTTATATATAAATATAGGTAAAAATTTAGGTGCAATTAACTTTACGTAAAATTGATAACTGAGAACTATTAAATGATTTGAATAATTTTATTAAATTTTTATCTAATGAATCTCAGTTATCAATTTTACATAAAGTTAACTGCACTTGAATTTTTATCATAAATATATTGGTAGCTGATTTTAAAACTGATTTTGATGTATAAATAATATTTTTGTTTTTAATAATGTGAAAAACAAGTGTATGTTGTAATCCAATAATTGTGAGAAATGAACTAAAAGTGAGTTTGGATTATTGAGAGCTGTAGAAAAGGACTGTTGTTAATTGTTACACCAAATGAACTGCTTTTTAGTTCTAACGTACAAAAGTCTAAAGATGCAAATTATATTTGCTGGTGGGTAGGCATAATAATAACGTATAAGATATACTTTAATTTCTCCTCAAATTGAAATAAGACAAGGTGCCTTTCCGGAATATACAAATAAAGGAAAAGACAATAAGATAGATAGATACTCATTATGACTCATACCCCCTCAATATGACAATTACTATTGACTATTGAGGCATGATTTGATCCTGAATTTGAGAAGCTAATTCTTAACTCAAGGCCATTGTTGTAAATTGATGCCTTAAGCTCTTAACCGATCATATAGGACCATACGTGTTTTCTTTCTAATTATGGTTGGCCACTTGTCCTCACAAGACCTTTCTATATATATATTCTATATTTTTGTTTTCTCTGTTCCCAAATTTTCCCTTATCATGTCACCGCTATTGACATTGAAATCTTGAATTGTGTACTTTCATGTGACTCGACAGTTTAAGAATAAAATATCATTGGTAATTGTCTCATATGCATGTCTAATATAGTAATTTTATATTTGTGATAATAGAGGATTTTACACTCTACTACTCTAAAGTCTAAACCTGTGTATAAAATATAAGCATTCCAATATTCCATAATCATGGATATAACCTGGTTTGGTATAAGATTTTTCATCGATTAATCTCTACTTGATGTTGGGCTTACGAGGCCCATCCTGTTTTTCTCTTCTCAATGATACCAATAGACAATAGTAACTTAGTTTAAGATGTCCAAACACACAAAACACTTGATTATTGGTATTTATGACGATAAAGAAATGTTTTCTTGAAAAAAAGAGAAAGAGGTGGGCCAGAAGAATGAATCGAACAGTTAAAGTTTCATATTTTCATTGAATAAGTCATATGATCATCCCGTTTCAATATAAAAAAAAAAGTCATACTTTTGAAAAATTTTTGTGGAAATAATTAATACTAAAATATTATCAATATACTAAAAATTAATTATCATATTGTATATAAATATATATAATTTAGCTAATTTTAATATATATTTTATATAAGTAGTTGATAGTTTTAGGTTTTTCCGAAATTCTGTGTTGGGAACCACATGTAGGCAATAATTTTAAAGTTAATTGTGATACAAGCTTATATATAGATTCAAATTTAGCGGGATTTGGATGTATTATTAGAGATTCTAAGGGAGATTGGATCTCAGGCTGCTCTAGAAGTATTCCTTCTTGGTCTATAATCAGATGTGAATTATTTGATGCTTGGAGGGGGCTGGTTTTAGCTTGGGATTGCGGTTTGAGGGATATTATATGTGAAACGGATTGCCTTGACATTCTGCCCATTATGCATGAGCTTACAAGTGGGTATTCATCTGAAGTAACAGATTTGGTTCACAAGATTCAGGAGCTTTTATCTCGTCCTTGGCTTGTTCACGTTGAATGGGTGTCCCGAGAAGCAAATAGAGCTGCGGATTGAATGGCTAAATATGGGGCCAAGAGTAACTCTAATCATGTTATTTGGTTTGAGCCTTGTGTTGATCTCCAACAAATCATCCGCTCGGATTTATGATAGTTTTTGCTTTGTTTCTTTCCTTGTTTAAACACAATAAATAAATATATATATATATATATATAAGTAGTTGATATTTTTTGTACACGCAGCATCATTACAATTTATAACATAAAAAAATGCGTTTAATGGACACGCTGAAATTTATTGAGTTGTTGATTGACGTAACTTTACAAAAAGAAAATGTAAAAGAAAAATTTGGTCGAGCACATACTATATGATTAACAAAATTTATTTTTTTTACCAACAAAAATATTTTTATACTAAATCTTAAATATTAATAGTGTAAAAATAAAGTATTAACTTAAAATATTAGCTAACATTAATAAAAAATACTAGTCCTAACATTTTTCTTTTAACAAACATGCACTAAATACAAAAATCATATAGAAATTATATATGTTAGAAACTAGTATGTAAAATTTACTTAGATGAAATCATAGACTTGTAACATTACAGCTTACAAGAACTTCCAATCATTCCAATCATATAAAATAATTTGCTTAGATGAAATCAAAGACTCGTAACATTATAGAAACATGAACATATATATCCTAGAATAGCTTATAGCTATCAATCTGAAATTCATTTTATTCAATATTCTTACCAAAGATCACAGATCCATCCTCAATTTGCAGCAGGTTCTACAACAATCTTGTTTTGAGACATGGGCATTTCAGTTTCAGCAGTATTGATAGTAGATGAATCTTCTTCTCTAAACTTCTTATATAAGTCACCTTTGTATAACTCCCTAGTCCTATACACCAAAATCAGTGACACAAGTGCTCCAAATAAACACACAGCAGTGATTATAATGAATGCTAACTTGTAACATTCAGCACCATTGCAATTCAACTCTTCATTTGGATTTCTCTTTAGTCCCATTGCTGCCATTTGCCTTAGACCTTCTTTGTCATAAAAGTGCCCAGCAACCCTCACACTAAGCAAATATGACCCAATTGGACTTGCTATTGACCCAACATTATACAATGTTGAGTAATATTTAAGTCCAAAAAGTTCAGAAATTATTGAGAAAAGTATTGGCCAATTTGCACCAAAGCAGAACCCAATAACAATAGATGCTACATAGAGACCATTTGGGACATTAAATGCAATTAAGAGGTGACCAACACAAGACAACAAAAGTATTGATGTTAACATGAAAGGCCTAGGGATCTTGAATTTTGTTATGACAAATTCTGAGACCACACCTTGCACAATTTTACCTAGGTAGATCCAAATTGCCATAAGGGAAACAAATGTTGTTATGCTATGTGGGGAATATCCTAATGATGTTCCAATTTGACTCAAGTTATTCACAACTGTGAGGTTGCCACCTAGACCACATATAGTAGCAAAGAACAAAATCAGCATGTCAAGATTGAAAATTGCTTGAAGTATTGTGTGATCTTCACCTCTGTTTGGTGCCTTGAACATGTCTTTCCAACAAGACCCTGATGATGATGGTTGTGCAGGCTTGGTCACTTCTTTAGGCTTCTCTGTAGTTATGATATTCAAAGGCTTTGGATTTGGAAGATCTTCACAATTCAATTGTTGTTGGTGTTTTTTGGCCTTCCAAATTCTGTGTTCTTCCTGAACAACAACACCAAGTGGAAGAAAAACAAGCAAGAGAAGCATCACAGTGGTGGTAGCATAATATTCACTCTGAGTGAAAGAGAAACATTTTTCAACTATGATTACAATCATGAGGAACACTGCAAGGACTAGTGACATGTAAAGGAAGTTATAGAAAGCCTTGGAATCATTCTTCTGTTGAATACCCTTATGGTGCCTAATGAATGGTAGAAAAAGAAAAGCTGTAGCAGTTGGTAGCCATGCCATGAGTAAAAGAAGAGATTTTGTGTCACTTCCATAGAAAGCATAGTACAATTGAGTGATAATTGCAGCACTCAAACCAAGGTAGCCACTTAGAAGGCCTATAACAATACCTCTAACACCAGGGAAATTCTTAACACTTGTGACAAGTGCACCAGTGTTTGTTGAACAATGTGAATTTGCTCCAATGAAAATGTACAAACACATGGTCCAAACCTGTGGCTTTGCAATCTTTTTGCTGACAGCAAGCCATACAATGAAGTATCCAAAGAAATTGAGGACACCACCAATTGTTAAGACAACATAAGGAGGTGTGATTTCATTGATTAGGCCAGAGAGAATGCCTATGTTGGAGCCTAAGTCCTTGAAAAAGCTTAAGAGATTCAGAGTAGATTGGTCATATCCCAATGATGATTTGATTTCTCTGGAGTAGAGGCTGAACATGTAGCTTGCTCCTGAAACCGACATGATCATGAATGATGAGAAAACCATGAACCATCTTCCTGTGAACACTTGGACTGCAAAATCTTTGCTTCTTGCACCACCATTTTCACCTGACAACATCATCTTTCTTTTCTCTTCTCTGATCTTAGGTGCTTTTTTCTTTGTAATTGTGAAGGGTATAGTACTAATAACTAAAGCTGTGAAGGGTATAGTACTATATAGTGTGTGCTTTTAGGCTTTTAGTTTTTGTGGTGGGAACAAAGAGAGTGAGTGATAGTTTGCATCTGTATTTATGTGTAATTTTAATTTGTTTGAAGGAAAGGTGCAACATCTAAAGTATGCTGCTACCCCAGAATTTTCTTTCCCTTATTACTTCAATTATCATCTTAATTAATGAGTGATTGATCATGTTGCTGATGTAGAAACCTTTTACCAATATTGTGTAGTAAGACAGACTTTAAGTTAAATCTTGTCCCCTCCATATTTTACCAGTCTGTCTTCGTTTTATTTTTTTATTTTTTATTTTCCGTTCCAATCCCTTTAAGCGAGCTAAAAGGTGTTCTCTATTACAAGGTTTTTTTTTTAATGAATAAAATAAAGCTTAGCTTATTCCTAGGAAGATACTTTATAACATATAATATATACTATCTACCAAAAATTCTCAGAATATAAAATAACTGATAATAGTTATTTCTCCATGAAACATAGTGGTATAATTAAAAACAAATTTAATGCCATCAAATAATAACATAAAAAAACATAAACCAACCATATCTTATAGTCTATTTTATATATTTTATTCTCTATTCTATCTACCTCTACTAAAACTTTTTTTGCAATGAAAACTTTTCGAATAGACATATATCTAAAAGAAACTTCTATACAAAATGTTAGAATTTGAATCCTTAACTAAATGTTGAAATAAGATAACTCATCAATTAATTAAGACCAACTGTATTAGGGAAATGCCATTTTTTAATTTTCATGCACTTTGTCTGGATAAAATTGTTCTAAGAAACAGTAGTGTAGTTGATAACAAACTATGGCCGAGTTAGGATAACCAATTTAATTAAGTTCTTTTAAGTTCTTTTTGATAAAATAATTTAAATAATAAATAATTTTATTAAAAGTAATTTATAAATAAGTTATTTTGTGTTTAAATTTTTAACTCTAAAAGTGCTTATTTTATAGAAATGTGATAAAAAATAAAAATATTATAAGAGAAGTCATTTTTTGTAATTTCTCTATAAACTCTTAAATAATTTCTTAGAAAATTACAATTTGATTTTAAAAATTATACATTAATACTACTACTTTTCATAAATCAAAAGTTAAAAAAAATTACTTCTAAATTTCCATACGGCCCTATATATATGGTTGGGTGGCCCTGTTGAGGGGACCTCAAGTCTTAAGTGCGCCATTGAAACAATATGAGATTTGAGATATCATAGATATATTTACATAGAATTATACTCATATATATCCACCACGGTATATGGTTCTCTTGCAGCCACGATGAGCGCAGAAACTCATACCTTAAAAAACAATACATCATCATATTTATCTTATTATAATTTTCAATTTATTAAATAGTTCATGATCAGTGCCAATTTCTTTTCAGAGTCAAACATATACTACCAAAAAAAAAAATTCTTGAGTGCAGTAAATGCATATTCATGAGAACGACCAGAACCAAGCTTTAGTCCACGAACGAATACGATCAGTGTCATCAACATTCAACAACACGTTATTTGACAAAAAATAGAAAAAAAGTAAGGGTTTTTTTTTCTCAGCTAGCATAGTCAAGTAGTCAACATAGCGACTCTAGTTATATATATGTATCCATATATATTCGGTGGCTTTTAAAATATTTTTATGTTTGGATTTACGTTTCAACCTAAATATATAGACATGATAAAAGATGGAATATTCCACGTATGTTCACGTGGAGATTTATTCTTATGTTCTTGTTTCTTTGTGTCATGCACACACTCATAGGAATGTTTATGTTTTGTCTCCAGTGATGCGCACTGCTCATCATAGTTTTTTTTTGTGACTTCAAAGAAATAAACAAAAACTAAGAACAAGAAAAAAAATAAGAAACTATTTAAGAAAGACAGTCCCGCTACTCTCAAATTCTTTTCAAGGCAACGGAAGCTCCACTTGGGGAGAAAGGGTCCTCGTTGCGGTCTTTGTCACGATGTCTGCTACTGTATTTGTATCTTTCAAGGTCAACCGAAGATCAGCACGCCATTTCCAAGACATGATATCTCGAATTTTTAACACCAAAGGATCAATAAACCCAGAGCAATCTTGTGAATTATTGACAATAGTAAAAGCCTCCACACAATTTGTCTCACATATAATGTCTCTTTGTCCCGAGTTTCATGCTAAAAGAAAGTCTTTCCAAATAGCAAACAACTCTCCTTGCAAAATGCTACGACTCTCAATTATTCCCAGACAGCCTCGTTGTCACCTTCCCTTCCAATCTCTGCTAACACAAGCAAAACCAACTCGAGCACCACTACCAGGATAGCTAGCATCACAATTAATCTTAAAGGTACCCACTGAGGGGGAATCCAAGAGCCACTAATGGTTGAGGGGATAGACAGTCGTTGCAACTCAAAAATATTTCGGAGCTCCTTTTCCAAGGACAAAGCCATACCAATCACCTTGTCTGTGGTCTAATGGTCGTGAGGATAAAAGATCTCGTTATTCCTCGAACGCCAAATCCACCAGAGATCAGAAAAGAATCTAATATATCATAGTTTTCAATCTTCAGCTAGCAATGTTTTTTTTTTTCTTTTTTTTCTCAGTTCATTAGTGGGCGACTGTTTTTTTTTCATGGTCACGGGCAGATACATTGCCAGGCCAGCCCATATATCCTCAGGACGGTGGCCCAATTATTGTTTGGCGGCTTCGGAAGAATATTTGTTGGTTGGGGCTCTAAGCCCCCTTGTAAACGAAAAAAAAAGGAAGAATATTTGTTGGTTTTCTTTGTATTGTCTTTTTTCTTTCTCTTTCTTTACTTTTTTTTAATGTTTAGACACAAAAAATTCTTAATAAATAAATATAATTAAAAAGAGCCTTAAAATATTGAATAATTAAGATAATTAAAATATAAATTTTAACTCTTTTAATTTATTATAAATATATTTAATAAATAAAAATTTAAAATTAGTTTTTAATTAAAATTTTCTATTTTTAATATCTTTAACTCGAGCCTCACAAATGGCATCGCATAATCAAATCCTACGCATTTACTTTTTCATTCCATCTTACATGCTCTACTACCATCCAAGGGCCTAATAAATTAACCATAGCATGTTCCCCGCGGTATGCATGTTTAATTAAATAATAAAATTTTTTTATATATATAAATATCGAAAATATTTGGTAAAATAAATAAATAAAAATAGGAGAATTTATTTTATTTAACATTTCAATAATTTTAGCATTCATTGTCGGTTGTTACTCATCATTCTCTTCGCCAGCTCGTCTACTTTATCCCAACACCGTTAGTGTTTACTTTTTACTAGTTTTGTATGTTTTATTCTCTTTAAGTTTTAGATATTTTTTTCTTTAGGTTTTAGATAATTTTTTAAATAGTGTTAGATATTTTTTTTTAGTTTTAAGATATTTTTTAAATAATTTTAGATTTTTTAAAATAATTTTAGATTTATCTTTTTAGTTTTAGATATTTCTCATTATAATTTGAATTCAGATTCCTCTAAAAAGAAAATAAAAAAAGACACTCAATGGACGGTGGTAGGCGACGCAGACAATTCTGAGTGATAGATAATGGTTGCGACGTAGATGACTTTTGAGTAAGGGAATGTGGGATATGGTTAGTAAGAAAAAGAAAAAGATTTTATGATTTTTTTTACTGTAAATGAAAGTGAAAGCAAAATTACGGTTACTTTTGAATCGAAATCGTGTTTTTTTTTTTATTTTTTTAAGTTTAAATATACAACAAATTAGTTTTTAATATGTCAAACTAAAAGATACTATAAACAACTAAAAAATTAATTAGGTTAGATGAATCAATACAAAGAAATTGGAAAATATCTAAAAAATGTTACATAAGATGTCATTAATTGCACCTCCAATCAAATAAGGATTAATCTCCACAAACAACCTTTTTTATTATACAAGTTATACAAGTTCTGAAAATTCCTAATCCTTAAAACGCGCTTCTTATAGCATGTATGTGTCACGCGTCTCCTTAACAGATTTTTCAATCAATCAACGCGCAAATATATAATTTCCTTTTTCGAAAGGATTTCGTTTTCTTTTTTGAATTCCTTCTGCATTTTCTTGTCTTTTCTATTCGATCTCTTTCGTGCGTTTTTCTCTCCCTTTTCCTTTGCCGCTTACGTAAGTTTCTCTCTTTATTCTCTTTCTTCGTTTTCTCGTTTTCCATTATTTTTGAAATTAAACTCTGAAATCGTTTTGAAGATAATGGATGATTCAACTTTAGATTATCAGCTGAATCAGAGCGAAGGGGATTTTGAATTCAAATCCAATGAAGTTCCTGAGGTGTGATTTAATTTCAGTTAATAATTGAATTTGAATGTGAATCCAGTTAGTAGTTTATAATTGTGTAGTTGAATAATGCGTGAACCTTGTCTGTGAAATTTGCTGTTTATTATTCCTTATTTGAATTGAATCTAATGTACTAGTTCTGATGAATTTTCTGTATTTTATATTAGACTTTCGGGTGTAAATCAGGAATATTTAAGTGTATTTTAGGAAAGTTTGGGTGTATTTAAAGTTTATGACTTTTCATCTCACTGAGAGTAAATTGTCTTATTCTTTTAGTTGAATTGTTTTAGTTTCTGTTTAATGATAATTCATGAATATGATTTTTGTTATTTTTATGATGGTTTTATAGTTCTATTTGCATTCTATAGTTTATACTTGTGTTTAATATTGTGTATTTTTTGTGTATTTTTGCAGCCCCTCTATGGTATTGATGAGCAGTTTGTTTTCTACATACAAGCATTTTTCTCATACAAGTCTTCTCCTTCTTTTATTGTTTTGAACCCAATCAAGTGGTTGAGGTGTGGTTCAATTCAGAAAAAAAAATGTAGCATTAGAGGAAATATTTTTCTATACAAAAATGCTATTTGTACACTAAAATCAGCTACTAAAATCAGACACCAATGTATTTTTGTATAAATACATGTGTGATTTAATTTATTTTCAATGTATATTTGTATTCCAGTATATATTTTATACTAGTGGCTGACTTTAGTGGCTAATTTTAGTGTACACATAGTATAACTCATTTTTGTATTTGCACCAAATTTGGGTGTAAAACGAAGATATTTGGGTGTAACACGAAGATATTTGGGTGTATTTTAAAGAATTTTGGCTGTAGTTTTATTCTTATAAGTTCTGCATAATTTATAGCTCTTTCTCTTCCTCTTCCTCATCTTCTGCTGCTTCTTTTTTTTTCATCATCATCATCACCATCTTCTTCTTTATTTCTTATTCATCTTTTCCTTTTTGTTTTACATTCTCAAGTTTTTTCTTGTTTAACTCTCTTAATAAGAATAAAAATAAAAAATTAAATAAAGAAGAAAAAGAAACACATAATGCTCTAAAATTATTTAGAAAATGATGAACTTACATTCATTTAACTAAAAGAAAGAAAGAAATAAGAAAAAGAAGAAGAAAAAAAGACAGCATTAGAAAAAATATTTTTATGTACAAAAATGCTATTTGTACACTAAAATCAGCTACTAAAATCAGCTACTAAAATCAGTCATCAATGTATTTGTGTATAAATACATGTGTATATTTGTATTTCAATATGTAATTTATACTGATGGTTGACTTTGGTGGCTGATTTTAGTGTGCACGTAGCATAACTCATTTCTGTATTTGCAGCAAATTTTGGTGTAAAACGAAGATATTTGAGTGTAACACGAAGATATTTGAATGTATTTTAAGGAATTTTGGGTGTATTTTTATTCTGATAAGTTCTACATAATTCATAACTCTTCTTCTTTCTCCTTCTCATCTTCTGCTGGTTTTTTTCATCATTATCACCGTCTTCTTCTTCTTCTTTTTTCTTATTCATCTTTTTTTACCTTCTCAAGTTTTTTCTTGTTCAAATAAAGAAGAAGAAGAAACACATAATGGCTGTAAAATTACTTGAAAGATGATGAGCTTACATTCATTTAACTAAAAGAAAGAAAGAAATAAGGAAAATAATAAGAAGAAAAAAATATAGCATTAGAAGAAATATTTTTTGTACAAAAATGTTATCTGTACACTAAAATCAGTCACTAAAATCAACCACCAATGTATTTGTGTATAAATATATGTATGCTTTAATTTATTTTCAATGTATTATTTGTATTTTAGTATGTATTTTATACTGGTGGCTGACTTTGGTAGTTGATTTTAGTGTACATGTAACATAACTCATTTTTGTATTTGCAGCAAATTTGGGTATAAAACAAAGATATTTTGGTGTAACACGAAGATATTCTGGTGTAAAATGAAGATCTTTGGGTGTATTTTTATTCTGATAAGTTCTGCATAATTCATAACTCTTCATCTTCCTCCTCCTCATCTTCTGCTGTTCTTTTTCATCTTCTTATTTTATATCTCATAATTATTTTTTGGAGAAAAAAATCAAATAAAGAAGAAAAAAATACATAATGTTGCAAAATCAAAAGAAGAAGGAGGAGAAACACAATGATGAAGATGAAACACGCGAAGAAAAAGGAGGAGAAACACAAAGAAAAAGGAGAAGAAGAAGGAAGAAGAGGAGGATGATGAAAAATGTGAAGAAAAAATGACAGTTATGATTTTCATTAAGAAAAAAGAAGAAGAGTCGTTCTTAATGGTGAGGGAGCACTTTGGAAACGTAATGCGCGTGTTAACACGTTTTTGTGGGTGAGTGTAGCTTCTGATAGGTTTGGCCCTACTTGTAAGACTTGTAAATAAAAAAAATTATATGTGTAGCATGACTGATCAAATAATTGATAAAATAATAATTGTCAAGTATAATTGATTATAATTAATTTATTTTAATCAATTAAATCAAATAAATTAAAAATATCATCAAGATAAAACTACATCATATCAAATCATATCTAATTATATATAAAATTTTGGATGATTAAATCACATCTAATATCATCATAATTCAAATCAAATAATTGATATAATAATAGATTAGCTATAATTAATTGTAATTGGTTTGGTTTAATAATCTAAAAACAAAATAAAATAAAAAATATTCTCAAGAAGTAACTAAGTCAACTTTATCATTAAATACTTAAAATTCAATCCAATTTAGAATTTAATGTGATGTATGAATTAATCAAATTAATAATTGAATAATTTATTTGATATAATCAATTTGATTTAACGATGAGAAAGAAGTAAAGAATAAATCAAAAAGAAAAAGTATAAGTAGACAATGAGCATATTAAATAATGTGAATAATGAATATGTCGAATGTTCAATTCAATAGATATATGTAGATGATTATGTTTATTATTTTTAATTGGATGATTATTTCTTTTTATTCGATTTACTCTTGCACAGTTAACAATGGATAGATGTTGCAGATGATTGTCGTCATGTTAAGGTTTAAAAGATAATTTGGGAGTGGAGTATTTTTTTATTTTATTGAGTCAATTCTAGAGCCAATTGTTCACATTATTTACAAAAGTCATTGTCTACCTAGCAAAATCGAATCAAAAAACACTTTAATGAGTACGCTATGTCAATTCTATTATTAAATACGAAATTTGATAATTAAGTTGGATTGGTCGAGTAATCAGCTCACTCATCCACTTAGGTAATTGTTGGAAATTCAAATTCCGCTTTGTGTAGGCAACAAAATCCATTAAAATACGACACGATACAGAATAGGCGAACACGCAAATTTAAAATTCTTATAAGTTATAACACATGGGGACACGACAAGAAAGTTTTCATTAAAAATATAAAAAAAAATTTAAAGTTTTCAATACATTTGTTTTACATTCATTAAATAAAAATATTTAACACTTTTCACTAAAAATATTTAACACTTTTCACTGGTGGTAGTAAGCTTATAATGTGTCCTAAACGCACATGTCGCCTAAACCCATAAAATATAAAATATTTTTTTGATAAATTAGAATGATATTTTAATATTTTATTGATATTAAAATATAAATTAATTTTTTTAATTTTTAATTATATAGAATGTTTAAAATATATTTTTAATTTATTTAAAGAATACATATTAAAAATAAGGTTAGACACGCTGACACGTGATGGTAGTTAAATGTGTGTAAATATGTCCAGAAAAAAATATTTTAATTTTTGTTAAGATACAATTCGACACATAACACGCGCGCAGACGAGTGTCGATGAATATTGTATTCAACACCCGAATACAATAATTAAAATAATTCAGACTATTGTCTGTACTTCATAAATTAATAAAATGCAGAATCCCTAAAAAGTCAAAACAAGATAATTACGAGGTCTTGAGACATAAAAAAGCGAAAAAAAAAACAAATAATATTGTCTAAATTAAAGAATAAAGACAAAACATATTCATCATATATATAAATCTTCAATAAAAAATTTATTTGTGTTAATTGAAAATTTAAGAATTATTTTAAGTCTCTATTTCATTATTTGTAGAATCTAACCAAATATATATACATTAGGAACACTAGCAACAAATCATTCAATCATCCAAAAAAGTTTGAAGAAGATGGGAGAAGAATCCAAACATGTAGCTCACTGTTTAGTGTTGGCTTACCCAGCACAAGGCCACATCAACCCCATGATTGAGTTCTCAAAGCGTTTGATTCAAAGAGGATTGAAGATAACAGTTGTAAGCACGGTTTCCTTTTGGAACACCACAACCCCCCACACTTTGAAGAGCCTCTCATCTCATCCTCAAAACATTCAAGTTGAGAGCATCTCTGATGGCTATGACAATGGAGGCCTAGCAGCAGCAGAGTCCCTAGAGATCTACAAAGAAACCTTCTGGAAGGTTGGTCCAAGAACTCTCTCAAATCTTATTCAAAAGCTTGCAAGTAACAACAACCCTGTGGATTGTGTTATTTCCGACGGTTTCTTGTATTGGGCACTTGATGTGGCAAAAGATGAGTTTGGGATACTTGGTGCTTTGTTTTTTACTCAACCTTGTGCTGTTAACAACATATACTTCCATGTTTATAAGAAGTGGTTGGAGTTGCCACTTTCAGAGTCAGAGTATTTGATTCCAGGTTTGCCTAAGCTTGCAGCTTCTGAGTTGCCATCTTTCTTGTATGACTATGGATCCTATCCAGGCTACTTTGATATCATCAGAAATCAATTTTGCAACATTCATAAGGCAGATTGGGTGCTTGCCAACACTTTCTATGAATTGGAGTCTCAGGTAATTAACCAATCTGAAAATGATACGTGCACATATTATGAAATTAATCATTATATATTTATGTATTTTATACGAGTGACTGATTTGTTGGGCTAATATAATCCTAAGTTCATAACTAATTGCTAATGTTGTACTTAAATAATAATATTTTATTTTGGCAATAAGGGAATGCGAAAATTACATGGTAAAAATTATACGGTAAATAATGATAGGAAATTAACTTTTAGTTAGTTAATATTAATTAATTTTTTATTATAAAATTATTTTTAATTTTTATTTTTTTTGAAGATTTAAGTTAGGGATGTCAACGGACAGGACGGGGACAGGGGCGGGGGCGGCGCGGGAGATGCCTCTTTGCTTTTCATTCCCGTTCTCAGATTTGCTCTCTGTCCCGTCTCCGTTTTCCGGAGAAATATTGCTCTCCATTCCCATTCTCCATACGGTCCTATTTTTCGTGGGGATCCCATTTTTCATCTATCTGATAGTTTTAACTAATTATTAATTTTCATATATATATATATATGTGTGTGTGTGTGAAATGACTAAAAACATATATAAGAAATAAACTATTAAGGACAATTCAATCAATTTATGAATTTCGGGAATTAACGGGGACGGGGCGGGAATTTCCATTCGGGTCCAAGCACCTAGCTCGAGAGAATTTTGTCTCCCGGTCTCCATTTCCGCGAGAAAAATTCCCCACAATCGAATCCCCATTTGGAGCAGTCCTCGCATGGATCCCGTGTCTTTGGAGTTTTACTATCCCTAAGTTTAGTATTTGAATTACGATTTAAAATTTAGAATAAAAGTAATTTTTTAAAAGTTGATTGAAATTGATTTTTATTTTTCTATTTGATGGAAATCTGGTATATGATTTCTGTTTAGGTTGTTAATTGGTTGAAGGAGATTTGGCCACTAAAGACAATAGGGCCATGTGTGCCATCAATGTACTTGGACAAAAGACTTTTACATGACAATGATTATGGTGTTAGCATCTATGACCAAAACATAGATTCTTGCATCAAATGGCTCAATGATAAGCCCAAAGGTTCAGTTGTTTATGTCTCTTTTGGAAGCATGGCTGGTCTCACTGAGAAACAAACAGAGGAACTAGCATTTGGTTTGAAGGAAAGTGATTGTTATTTCTTGTGGGTTGTTAGAGATTGTGATCAAGTTAAGATTCCAAAGTGGTTTTTGGAAACTGATGATTCAGAGAAAGGTTTAGTAGTTACATGGTGTCCTCAACTACTAGTGTTAACACATGATGCTGTTGGATGTTTTCTTACACATTGTGGTTGGAACTCAACATTGGAGGCTATATGTTTTGGAGTTCCTACAATTGCAATGCCACTTTGGACTGACCAAATCACAAATGCAAAGCATATTAAGGATGTTTGGAAAATGGGAGTAAGAGTTGATGCTGATGAGACAGGCTTGGTTAGGAGGGAAAGTATTGGAAATTGCATAAAGGAGATTTTGGAGAGTGAGAAAGGGAATGAGATAAAAAACAATGCCTTGAAGTGGAGGAATTTGGCTAAGGACTCTGTTGATGAGGGAGGAAGTTCTGATCAAAATATCACTGAGTTTGTGGCAAAATTGGCTCAATTATGCTCTACATGAATTAATTGATGCTTTGCTTGCTCAGATTTGTTGGTGTTACATGCATTCTAATAAGTTTGAAATTAATAAGGTTGTAATGGCTGGTGAGCATTTACATGTTATGGTGATATGCTCTTACTAGTGTTGCCATTATTATTTTTCTTTTTGTCATCTTGTAAGTCGTATTGTTATAAGGCAACTGCTCAAATGAAGATGGTAAAAACATCTTCTTGTTTAAAAGTGTGACTTATTTATTTAGTTACATTTTAAATAAAAACAACACTTTTTTAAATATTAAAATCTAATCATTCAATCTATCATCCAAAATATAAAAAAAATATTTTTACATGAAGACAATTATAAAATCTTCATTTTAGTATCCACCTTATTATAAAGTACGTAGTTGTACGTGCTTCAGTAAAGTGTTATTGTTAAAAAAAAAATGTATTAAGTATCTAGATCATCAAAATAGGCTAAAATCATCGAAACATTCTCTTTACTCTAAAATTAAATCTGTTTAAAATTTAGATTAAACGAGTTCAGTCTAATTAACTGAAAAAAATAATGGATTAAATAGATTAACTCGTGGGCTAAAATAAATTTCAAAAAATTTAAAAAATTTGACTAATTCGTGGACTAAAATGATTCCTAAATTTTAAAAATTTTTTGTCAATTAAAAATATTTTTGTTTGTTTAAAATTTGAAACTTAAAAGTAATATTTTTTTATCAAAATATTCTTTAAAATATAAAATTAAAAGATAAATAGATTAATCTGTTTAATCTATCAAACTGATCATAAACGGTCTAAACTAAAAAATTATAGTTCATAAATAAAATAAATTTAAACGGACTAATCTATTTAATCCATAAATTTATACAGATTGGGTTTAAATGGATCGAATTGCCATTTGACAACCTTATAGATATGTAATTATATGATTATAAACTCTTCAAATTTTATTATGGAAATAATTTTAACATGCAATAAATACAAATAATATATTTGTTGAGGCAATAGCATATAGGTATTATGGAAATTTTATTGGTGAAGAGTAAAATTGGGTCAAGAATGAATATTTTACTAAATTTAGAAAAAAAATATATACATTACTCATGATTGATTTTTTTTTTGGATTTTTTATTAAAAAAAGTAATTTTTATAGACATTCCCCCTTTATTAGGGTTGTATTTAGTTCCGCCGATTTTTCTTTCTTTGATAAAAAACTCGCTTTGTTGTTTTATTTTATTATTAATATTATTTATTTATTTATTTATTTTTACCTTTAATCCTACATTTTCTGCATCTTTCTCTTATCACAATAATGCAAGCACAACTCTTTTCACTCCCACACTGCACTCTACGTGTGCCCAGATTCCTAAACAATGCATCTTCCCCAAATTTTGCAACTTTTCAACAACCCCATCACTCCTCCAAGCTCAGTTTCAATGTGGGTCTCAATCATTTGTTTCAAAAATCAATTTTTTTGAGTCAAAGCGTACCTGGTTTGATGAGTAGCTATGATGGTTATGTGGGTGTAGTAGCACAGTGTGGTCTCTCTAATGGAGAAAGTGATGTTGGCGATTGTGATGATGGGTTTTACATAAGAAGGTGTGTTGAGCTTGCAAGAAAAGCTGTTGGCTTCACAAGCCCCAATCCAATGGTGGGGTGTGTTATTGTGAAAGATGGGAAAATTGTTGGTCAAGGGTTCCACCCTAAAGCAGGTCAACCGCATGCTGAGGTATGGAACTTCTCAAAATTTTTCCTTTTATTTGTTTTAATACAATATTACTATATTATTATGTGGATTGTGCATCTTTTTACAATGTATTTTATGTTGGATTCTCTATAGGTTTTATTGCATTGGTATTTCAGTCTAACATGTATCAGAATTAAGAAGCCTAATTTGAATTCTGATGATTTCCTTGTGAACATAAGAATATATTTGTATTTGTGACCATAGTTTTCATTAGTTATGATTAGAAAGAGAATTTGTAAATTTGTAACTCTTCATCCAGGTTTAGAAAGAGAATGCCTTTGGTGATGATTATGCTGAGAAAGTAGATGGGAATTTTCAGGTGTTTGCCTTGAGAGATGCTGGAGATTTGGCAGAGAATGCCACGGCCTATGTGAGCTTAGAACCCTGTAATCATTTCGGAAGGACTCCACCTTGCACTGAAGCTTTAATCAAAGCCAAAGTGAAAAAAGTGGTGGTTGGGATGGTGGATCCAAATCCCCTTGTGGAATCCAAAGGGTTGGCTAGATTGAGAGATGCAGGTATTGAAGTTGTTGTTGGTGTAGAGGAAGAGTTATGCAAGAGCCTTAACGAGGCCTTTGTTCATCGCATGTTGACCGGAAAACCTCTCCTTACATTGAGGTAATTTAAATCCTCTTCTTGCTTATCATTAATGATTTTGGTTCTACTTTTCTAGAGTTGAATCTACTAGAATTAATTCTGCAAAGCAGATTATGATATAAAAGTGATTTATATTGGTAGTTTCTCTAAAAGCCATTCCAAACAAAAAATAATTATGATCTTTAAGCTGATAGGAGAAGGTAACATTAATGGTTATATCTCTAAGACTGTCCAAACATGTTTCCAAACACACTCATTCAGGCACGTTTGTTCTGTTGGTGCACATAGAAGTTTTGGTTTTTAGCATATAATGCTATACATTTCATAGCATTGCCTTTTCTGCTTTGCAGATATTCTCTTTCTGTCAATGGGAATTTTTTGGACTTACTTGGGGATGAAGTTACAGAATGTGGTGGATACTATTCACGTTTATTACAAGAATATGATGCAGTGATACTTTCCTCTTCCTTATTCAGTGGGAACATATCAATACCTTCATCTCAAGAACCTGGAGCAAATCAGCCGCTCCGGATTGTAATACATAAGGATTCTAGTTCTTCAAACGAAATTCCGCTTGCTGTCAATGAAGTTACTGATAAAGTGATAGTTTTTACAGATAACGGAACAGCAACTGCTCCAGAACTGGCGAAAAAAGGAATCGAAACCGTCATTTTGAATCAGATAAATCTAGATGTGATTCTGGACTATTGTAATCAACAAGGGATGTGCAGTGTTCTGTTAGATTTGAGGGGAAATTCCGGTGAGTTTGAAGAGCTTGTTAAGGAGGGAATTCAGAAGAAAAATATTAGTAAATTTGTGACAGAAATTTTGCCTATTTGGAATAGAGGTAGTGAGATAGATCCTCTAATACCGGTAAAAAGGCTAGATCAAGGAATCCAAGTGGAAAATCTAAAATCCAAGTGTTCAGATCAAAATGTTATAATTGAAGGACATTTTAAATTTTAAGTAACTGGGAATTCTGAATCAACTATTTTGATCAAGGTTTGGATGCCTATGAATTTTTCCCTATTCATTTGCTATGTATGATTTGATGTGAATAATTCAGGTACGTTAGAGTGTAAAATAGCCAATTATGTAATTTCAATGTATTTTCATGAACAATGATGATAGTGGAGAATGGAGATACATGGGAATAATACCACAATCAATTATCCTTTCATCTTTGTTATTCAATTTTGTCAATGCATGTACACAATTCTGTGCAATGAAATAGGTTTTTTGCTCAAATGGTATAGCTTTTTTATACTCACCTCGAGGTCACTCACCTCGAGGTCGCGAATTCGAGTATCACTTTTAACTTAGAAAAAAAAAGGTTTCTTTGGCATTTCATACAGTTGCTTGGAGATATTTTTCAGAAAGTCGGATCTCTAATTTAGCACTGTCAATTGAAACCAAATCCCTAGGGCCAATTTTAAATTCTTCAACTTAATTTCAGTCCACATTTTAGTTTAATTTGTAGAACCTTAATTATATTTTATGCGATTTTGTTAGATAGACAATGACTTTTGTGAACAATGAGTTCTAGAATTGACCAAATAAAATAAAAAAATATTTTATCCCAAATTATCTTCTAAATCCTGATATTAGGATAACTATTCGCACATCTAGTAAATTAAACATCTAGGTAGTGTTAACTGTGCATGAGCAAACCGAATTAAAAAGAATAATCACAATCCAACTAAGAATCATTGAACATCCAAGATATCCATTATTTATATTATTTAGTATTTTCATTGTGTATCTCTATTTTTTCTATTGTGAAAGAATCTTCATAATATGTAAGATGTTTTAATTTGTAGAAATCAATTGATATATCAATTATTTAAAAAGATGTTGCAAAATGAATATTTTATTTTTATAACTAAAAGAATAAAAAAGGTTGTAGATATATCGTTTAATGAAATAGATATGTTGATATGCGTATATATGTTACGCTAATAATGCAAGACAAAAACACAAATTCTGCGATTATATCGATAAATATTATATTTATTTTATTTATTTAAAAAATCCAACCTGTTATCTATAGTTATGAAAATAATCAAAATATAGATATATTTATATTTATATTTATAAAGTAAAATTCCACGTGGTGCGATATGGTGCAGGAGTGAGATTGCGTTGCGATGTACTACGAGTCTACGACCATGGTGATTGTTGCCACTGTGGCATTTTGGGATTTTCCACACAAGAAAGAAAGGAAGGAATGGCGCTAACAACTTCTCTTCAGAACTACCTCTCTTCTTCACTCATTTCCGCCAGTGGCAATGCCGCAACAACGGCCATTAAGCCACCGAGAAGTAGCATGATTACCAGCGTGAGAATGCGGCACTGGGCGGTTCACGCGGCGGCGCCTGACACAACAACCGCAAGCGTGGAAGGGTTCGAAGAAGGAGTGCTGGTTCGACCGAACTGGAGTGGGGAGACTCCTCTGTCTCGTTTGGTTGCAGCTCTCATCTCTTTCAAGCCCTTATACTCTCTCCTCAAGCTTGGTGCCAGGCAGGTTTTCATAAGGTCAATTCCTCTTCCTTCGCGCTTAATTTTCATACAGTAATTTTAGCAGTAGTAGTAGCAGTAGTATCTATTATATATGCTCAAGATACATGCAAGTATTTCCCTAATTCGAAATGCTTGAGTTATCTGATCAAGGGGGAAATGAATGAATATGCTATATACATATGATTTTCGGATAGGTTTTTATATAAGCAAAAGTTCAACACCTCAGATTACAGATTCCACCAATTTTTAAATGAGCATGTCCAAATATAAACATTCTATCTTTTAAATTTTTTCTTAATTTTGGTTATTGTGAATAATGAACAGTACAGCTGAGAAGAAAAACATACCTTGGAGGGAAATGACAAAAGAGATTTTAGAGTCTGAAGTGTATAAGGAGCTGGAAAGCATTCAAAACAATTCTTTAGTATACCCAGATTGTAATCTCCTCTGTCTTTTTACCCTTCTATGCATTTTTGTTTCCACTCTTGCTTGTGCAAGTTTAATGATAGAGTGGCAATCCACTTCGCAGATTATTTGAACCCGTTCCATGCTTATGAGGAGGGAAATCTTACATGGCTGGTAAGTGGTAATTCTTTCACAATTTTAGCAAATTGCAATGGATGGTTTGGTCAATGTTCTGTAGTCCTTCTAGATACATATGATGTGTTCCTAACTGGTAGGTGCAAGCTGTGCACAGCTTATGGCTGTTATATACACCTGTATTTTGATGTCATGCAATTAGTTCTACTTTGTGATAGTCAAAGATGCTATACTGTTTTGTGCCATTGGAATGCAAACAAGACGGCAACACCAGAAAGTTTTGTTAATATGTACAGTTGTATCTTGAATCTTGTTTCAAAATCTCTACTGAGCCTTCAGTCCTGGCATACATCTAGTTAGTAGGGACAAATGTTTGCTGCATTTTTATTTTGTTTCTTATTTTATTTCGACAGTGACTTTTGCGAAGGTAGTATGATTTAGCTGAAGTGTGTGATCATTCTTTGTGTCTATCATATTTGCAGACAATTAACTTTACTTGCTTATGTACATAAGCTGATAAGCGATCTTGAATTGTTTGACAAAAGTATATTGTCTTATGTATTATGTAGCTTTTTCTTGTTTGTTTCTTTGACAGTTGTATACATCGGGTCTTTTCTTGTGATGGAAATCTGTTGGTGATTTCTGCTGTCTGCAAAACTGCAATCTCAAAGAAATAAGTTTCAAATCTGAGTTATATTATTGTTTATGATAGGCAGCAGCAGAAGCGGAGCCTGCTACAATGTCAATGGCAATGAGGGCAATTCCAGATGCGTCTTCAGTAGATGAAGCAAATGAGATAATGCGTGGAAATTGGATTCGTGCAATTGAACAACACCATATAACTTATTCAGGAACATCCACAGTCCGTGACGTACTAGATATTGGATGCTCTGTTGGTGTGAGCACAGGATATCTTGCAGACAAGTTCCCCATGGCCAAAGTTACCGTAAGTGAGATTTTTGCTGGATGAAAATAAATTTTCCTACACTATGAAGTTGCATTTATTGAGAGTTTACATAACAAAATCATTCTTGAGTCTTGACCATCTTGAATTTACCAAGAATGAAAGAAGCCTTTCACTTAAAGATTGGTATGGTTGTTCCAGGGGCTAGATCTGTCACCTTATTTTCTAGCCGTGGCTCAATACAAGGCTAAGAGAGGAGTTCCTAGAAAATATCCTATAAGATGGATACATGCAAATGGCGAAGACACTGGCTTGCCAGCTAAATCATTTGACATTGTGTCTATTTCATATGTGGTATGCCTTTTAAACTCCTATTAAGTCCTTTGCTAAAGTTTCTGAATTGTGATATATGTATGCCTGTTTCTGTTAATCTATTCAACAAATGAGTATAAAAATCCCTCTGTACTTTTGCAATGAGAATTGCTTCATGATATGATAAGGTTGCTGCTATGGACACTTAGAACATGTGCATTTTCAAGGTTCTAATTGGATGACTGATCTGACGAACTTTTGGCATTCTTGCATCAAATCTATTCAACTTTCTGTTGTCATATCACTATATACCAGTGTAATCTCAAAATATTAGTTACTTCTCAAGTAGTGGAATCTTTGAAACTTTTGTGGATTAATAGCAATGTTTCCAAACATGCATGACAATGGACTATTGACTAAAGGTGATATTTGTTGCATGTCACAAGTTCTAGCCAACAAGGGGATGGTTCATGACATCTTTTGAATGCTGTTCTGATAACTGTTAAAGTGATACATGCATAGATGGATTGGTGAAACATAGTTTTGGAGAAGTTATGTAGTAGATTTTAATTCAGGAATCCATGATATTATGCAGTTTCATGAATGTCCCACAAGAGCTATAGTGAACATAGTAAACGAAGCATTCCGTCTCCTTAGGCCTGGAGGCACTCTAGCCCTGACGGATAATTCGGTATATATTGTCTTCACTTCTTTTAATATTTAGTTTTTATTTTATTTTAACTTGTATTTTCCTGTAGAAAGAATTTCTCATATTATTACTGCTGTCTTCTGCAGCCAAAGTCAAAGATCCTTCAGGTATTGTCCCGCCTCTCCGCGCAATCATATTTGATTATCCATGAGATAAGACATTTCGTGCGGATTTTATCTCTTATTGTGTCAAACCCATAAGCATTAACAAGTGAAAGGAAATTTGACAATGATCCACTAATCTCTAACAATCCCAATGCTGAGAAATTCAAGTCCAAACTTTCGTGACTTTTGAAATCTTAGCGAGTTTCCAACATCCAACTATTGCTAATTAACATTTCATAAAGGAAGATCCATTACATCAAATTGTCATACTACCTTTATTTCTATATTCTAATGACTGAACATTAAAAATCTTTTCTGTGAGACATTAAATCATTACATACCAGAAGCAATATTGTCATATTGCTGAAGATTATGAAGACAGTTACAGAAACTCTTATAATGTTTCTCATTTCAGAGGAAACAGAATGAAGTGAGATCTAGAATCGCATAGAACGGCTTTCCGTGTTGAAATCTTTTATATCTTGCAGGAATTGTCTCCAGTCCTATTTACATTGATGAAGAGCACAGAGCCCTTTCTTGATGAGTATTACTTGACAGATGTAGAAGAAACAATGAGGAAAGCCGGTCTTGTGAACATAAAATCATTGCTTACAGACCCAAGGCACATGACAACAACCGCAACCGTTCCTCAATGAAACATATTCTTTGAATTTGGCTTCAAACAAGTTAGCCCTTGACTTATTATGCGTATATCATTCTGTTCTTCTGGTGAACACAACATTTCTTGATGCCTAGATAGTTAATGGAGAACTCTTTGAAACGGTCGATGTATGTCACCTGTCAAGTTGAATAGCATATAAAAATTATGTATCTATATTTCACTATAATTTTATGCTCATTCAGCACGATAAAATGCTAATTCAGCTAGGGGATGGATCTATGTCATTTCAAGCACCACATAATATTGTAATTATCTTTGTAGCAAAGCAACTATCACTAAAATTTAAGCAATATATTATGCTTGGTAATATGTGGTTATTATCTCGTAGAGTGCGCGATGTGACTTGAAAATCAATAATGCCGAGCAGAAAATCAAAGTCAGAGTAATATGATGGAATTGGATGTTGGCAACCATGGTGGCTTATTGCCTTTGTGGTGATAAATAGGAACAAACAGTTCAAATTGCTTACTGAAATGTTAGAATGATGTTGTGCTATTATTGGAGATTGAGGTATATATATTGGAAGGTTCATGTTGGGTCTAAGAATAAAAATATTGTTTCTATGTAGTTGACAAAATTTGCAAATTATTTTTTATATTGGAGCGAGAATGGTGTTTTTCATGGATTGTAAGGGTGTTAATATCAAATATCAAATGTGGCACTGTCTAATTTAAAGTGTAGGAAATTGGTTCTTTCGATTTTGGGGGGAGAAAAGGGACAAACGTTAGATAATCTGATTTGTGAACTTCGAAATAAAAAAATCACAACTAACAAAATGGATTTTTCTATTTAGTATTAAATATTTTTAGAAAATTCTCTTACAAAATAATTGGACCAACCAATTACACATTTCCATACCAAAAACAAAACATATAAAACCAATATAATTTAATTACACACTGTCTTGGTCCATAATAAAAAAATTTAGCCGAGAGAGTTAGCTGAACAAGATATGACCCATGTATATATGCACAGCATCATTACTACATTAATGTTTGGGTAAAATTTGCAAAAATAAAAAACAAGGCTCATATCCATTACCAGAAAACGAAAAAGTAAGTATTATACACGTTAAGTAAGTATCATATCCATTACCAAAAAGCAAAAACGAGTTTATTGTATGAATTTCTAACTACCAAAAACAAAAAAGTAAGTATTATATATTCTATTTATCTATGTTCAACAAAAACAAAAAATATATTTATTCAGACCCAACAATTCTCTATTAATTTGTTTCTTTTTCTTTTGGGGGTAAATTTCCATTTATTGATTTAGAAGAACATATCATTAAAAAATTGATGATAGTTGTACACCAAAAAAAAATTGATAATAGTTTTTTTTTATTTTAAAATTATGATACGCACTATAACCGTTTTCTAACTTGTCATTTACTTTTGCATATCATTTTGAAATTAGAGGTGCATTTTTCAAATGTTATTTTTGAGAGAGAATTTTCTATTTTTAGAACTAAAAGAAATTATTTCACTCATAGTCTCATATATGTAAATAGTTAATAAAAAAATTAAAGGAAAAACTGTTTTCGATAAAGATTATTTTTTATTACAACCTTTTCTTTTTCTTTAGATTTACATAATATTTCAAATTTCATAATAGTTCAATTCAATGTCTATAAAATTTCCTTAGACCTTCTGAAAAAAAAAATCTAATAATACTTTTCTGTCTATTTTACTTTTCTACAGCATAACTTGATTAACTTCTGTATTGCCTCTCTCTCTTTCTCTCTCTCTCTCTCTCTCTCTCTCTCTCTGGCAATTGCGCGCAGGTCACCGATCTCCGTTAACGAACAGGTTTTGCATCTTCATGCGCTGTTCGAGACTAGTTTGACTTCTTTTGACCACAAATTATCTTGCTGCACTTATTTCTCCTAGCAACACAAAGTTCGATACTAACTTCCTTTAACTAACTGAAATCATGTAATTAATTGATTTTGTTCTTTCACAATTCAAGCTCGCTTGCAAACTTGAACTCCGTTCGTTTTCTGACTAGTTGAATAGGATATCTTTTCCTTCCTTATTTTGTTTTTGTTTTTTGAATTTTGTAGAGGCAAAGATGCTGGCGGAGGATCTCGGTGTGGAAGCGAAGGAGGCGGCGGTTCGGGAGGTGGCAAAGCTGCTACCTCTTCCGGAGCTTCTGCAGTCAATCTCTTCCATCAAGGCCGATTACATTTCGCGCCAACAGGTTTCGCTGCTTTTTTATTCCGTTGATTTTATTAGCTTAATTTCATTTGAATAAAATTCGTGTGATCTTGTTGTTGTTGTTGAATGAGCTTTAGATTTAGTGTAATGAAATTTAAGCAACTTCGATTCAGTGAGTTTGGAGTTATGGAATCTACTTAGAACGGGAACTATGGATTTTCCTATAGTTGGAATAAGTGTTTTATTCTTTAATCTATTGGCAATTTGTTTGGTTGTTGTGCAATTGTCAGAGGTTGCAAATGGAGTTAGGGATCTACTTCAAGGTTTTAAGTAGAGGGCGCTGCTGATAGAAAATAGGATTTTAATAGAAGGGGCAGATTTTATGCATGTCTTGTGTGGGTGTGTAGCTAATTAGTTGTACAGACTAATTTTGAGAAATCTTTCGGCATTGTGGAGGTGTGATGGTCCATACTAGCTGCAATGTAGTTTATGTTCTGTCCTTGAAGGGATGGAATGGGGTGGTGGAAAAATGGGATGGATTGTTTCTTGGAGTTTTCCCTTGTTGATTCAGATTTCTTACATGTCAAGAAGGAAAAATGTTTTGCTAGCATTGTCGACCTTCTATTTGTTGCTAACTTTTTTAATAGTGTCACAATGATTGTGATTTACAGCTCTTTAGAAGTTTAAAGTTTAAGAACATTTAGTACTTTTCACTTTTTTTTTTGTATTATTTTGTTTCATCAAATATTAATTTAAGTTTGCAGTTTTTCCACTGAATCACTGATTTCTATCATTGACTTTGTTATGCAATGAATCAGTACATTCCCAAATAATCCAAGTTTTAGTTCAAATACCTTATATACAGCCTGTAGCCTATAATCTATACTTATCTTTTTGTTTTGTATATACTATCTACAATGATATATACATGTTCCATAACATGTGGTGTCAGGTATCTTTTTAGTAATTGGCCTTTCTTGCAACTATTTTGTACACAATTTGAGAGCAGGCATTCCTAGAACTGAGTGTTTCTATTTTCTGTTACTTTCAGGCAAATGATGCGCAACTTAGTACAATGGTTGGAGAGCAGGTAAATTGCCTTTTAATTTTTTGGTATATATATTATTTCTAAACAGTATTAATTTAAACTATCCTAATCTGAATTGTGAGATCTTGTATCATTGTTATGTCTAGCCATCAAACATGTATCACCAGTTTTCTGCTCTTGATATTGGACAATTAAGCTTACCGCACACTCATATTTTCGTGTGCTTTGCATGATAACATTCTTCTGCAGGTTGAGGAGGCCCAGGATGGATTGAAATCACTCTCCCTTTCTGAGCAGAGCATAAATCAGCTTCGTGAAAACTTTGTCTCTATTGAGAAGTATGTTTAAACATGAGACAGACTGAAAATTGTTACGAGTTCTTGGATCATTATATCATTTAATTGCATGAACTTTCATCATTATATCTTTTAATTTGA
>NC_029776.3:106704493-106726367 GCF_000817695.3 Arachis duranensis
CATGACCAGATAAAGCTACTTAGCAATGCACGAAATAACTTAAACACAACCTTGAAGGTAATTTTTCTGTCTATAAATTTCTCTATAATTCGTTATTAAATTTAAGGACTCTTAACAATCTAGAGAGTTATTATCTATTACTTCCCATCCCTCTCTGTAATAGTATTTAGCTATTTGTGAGCAAGTATTGCAGTAAGGATTCTGACCCTCAGACTTGTGTTTAACTACATTGTTTCAATGTCCCTCTTGAATACTGCCTTGTATTGAACTTTGTAATTTTGTGGATAGTTCAATATTGGAATGGGATTGATACAGGCATACACTTGCATATTTGCAGTCTTTTATCCTGTTTTTGAGTAAACATGACCTCGCCCACCCTTCATTGTTTTATGGTTTGGCTAACTTCTTGTTTGGATTTCTGATAGGATGTTGAAGGTATGATGTCCATCTCTGATGAGGCAGCGGAAGCTCGAGATTCTTTGAGTGATGACAAAGAAATTGTCAACACTTATGAGGTAAGGCTGGTCTTACATATCCTTATCCTGTGTTTCATCTGAACAGAGGTTAACAGCTTTGGATGGAAAGCGGAGGTTTGCATTAGCAGCTGCAGGATCTCACAAGGAAGAGGTTGGGAGACTAAGGTCTGTTACTTTAACTTAACTGTGATGTTCGTTATCTGTGTGCATAACTGAATATGAACCCTGGAGGGGCCTTCCACATATTGTGGGACTGAATTGCAACCTGCAAAAGCCCCCCATACATTTATGTGATGACCAACTATTCTTTTCAATAAAAAGAAAAAGAATGAAGCCGCTAGTTTACTTTTTCAGTAATATATCTGCTTAGGTTATCCTTTATGCTGTCAATCCTTGGAAATTGGTAGTTTCAGATATATGTTCCAGTGTGCTTCTATTTTATTGTAGACATTGTTAGTGGCTATTATAAAATATTTAAACGTTTAAGTATGTTTTAGTCACTGTAAATTTGACTTGTTTTGATTTTTGTGTTTGTAATTTTTTTGCTTTTGTTTTACAAGAACAATAATTACAACAACATAGCTTTATCTTACTAGACGGGATCGACTACATGGATCAAACAACACCATTGCTTTTGTTTTGTTCCCTCCTAATTTCCATGATTATGTTTTGTCCTTGTTATTTAGTTTCACTATTAAGTGATTATAGTTATATAAGAATCAAAAGAAAACTCTCAAAAATGTTTGACAGAATTAAAATTAAAATTTTGAACTAAGCGCATATGCTGAAATAGTTATAAAGACTAAAATTAGAATGATGGCGGATAAAAAAAAAGAATCAATCAATACCATTTATGCGTCATTGTAGTTGATAAGGAAATAGTGATTCACTCATCATTGAAGTTGTTGTTTATTCATCAGGCCTGCTAATGGTCATTTGTTCTCTTGTAAGCAAATATAGTTTTGTTAAGCATAAGCTTTCAGTGAAATGAAGGGTTGAGCACTGCCATTGTTTTGGTGCAGTTGAAATGTCTAAATTACTGGTTGTAACTGAGGCGACTATTGATAGATGACTAGTACAATTTTTATTTTATATTTTACTTTTGAAAAAAGATGATTTCTATAAACTTTGACATTTGCAATTAACTGTTTTGTTTCCTCTTCATTTATTTTATGATGTAAGAATATAGTTTTCCACATCTTATTGTTGCATTTGTTTCAGAGAATATTTTGAAGATGTAGATAGAACCTGGGAAACCTTTGAGAAGACACTATGGGGTCACATATCCAATTTCTATAAACTTTCTAAAGAAAGGTTTGTGCCATGTTTTTGAGTAAGAATATCTCTGACTTTTCATTGTATTTCTTGTATTAACATGTTGCCTATTTTTCCAACGAAACTGCATCTCTAAACTTCCATCAACTGAGTGTTACTTGAGGTGTTTTATTTTCTATTGATTCTAAGGTATAACATATTTGATTGTGTTTTGTTTAATTATTTCTTTAGTAGCGTTCACATTTCTATGCACAAGCCTAGGCCAGAGAGGATTTCAAGGGTCTTGTTCACTTTGGCTGAAGTGTAAAATAATGAAATCTTTATTATACTCATTTCTGCATACATAGAATTAGGTCTAATACCTACCTAGTTGTTTTATAATTTTATGGCATGTCTGGTTGTGTTGAATTTGGAGCAGTAGACTGCTATTGTTAAGAAATCATGAAAAAGTAGTTAAAATCAAGTGGCTATAATTTATATTCCATTCATTTAGCACATTTTCCTGCAACGTATTGTTAATTATGTGACATTAGATGCTTTTGTTGTGATATGAGTGACAATTTTCATTTTATTTAATTTATTTATTTTTCCCCATATCCAGCCCACAGACGTTGGTTCGTGCTTTACGGTATGTAGTTGATCTGCAATTTCAGTTTCATTTTCATTTTGTATTTTTATTCCTCTTTATTCTTTTCATTAGACAGTGGGTTGTATGATACCTAATCTTGTTTTGACTATGTTTTTCATACACTAGGGTTGTTGAAATGCAAGAAATCTACGATCAACAGGTTGCAGAGGAAGCAGCTGAGGCTGAAGGGGATGGTGCAATGGCATCGGTTGCAAATCCTCGTAGGGGTGCTATGTATGTATAATTATTTATTTGGATTGTTCAGATGCACTGTGGTCATTATAATCTGTAATTTGTAATAATTTGGATAACCCCCTCTTTATATACAAATACTATTTGCTCAGTTTAGTTGACACTATTTGCTGTGGCATGTTTTCAGAAGTTGTTAGTCTATCTGTCTTAACAATTGGGTGGTTGCCCTTTTACGCCTTTGTGTTATTGTAGGTTTTAGCTTGCACAATTCAGTGTCTTAAGTTTCCTTACAATTTCAAGTTCTTGACCAAAACTTCAGTTCTTTCCTTTTTTTTTATTTTTTTCTAAATCACACTTTATGAATATACTTATGAAACTTTTTCTTTATCTAACATGGCTTCCTTTCTAACACATTGGCCATGTCACTCACCTAACTATGGTGGATGTTTGTCCTCTTGTCTATGGCTTCCACATGTTATTGACTTCACTGTCATGTTCACTTGAGAATAAATGAAGTTCTAGGTTCATTATGGAACCATCCATGGATTTCATGTTAATACCAGAAAATGACAGGACATCTACAACTTTGAAAAAATCAGCACGACAAAGATTGAAGGTTCAAGGTAAAGGTTATAAGGATAAGTGCTATGAGCAAATAAGGAAGACTGTGGAACAACGCTTTAACAAGCTTCTCACTATGGTAGGTCTTACTGATCTACGTTCCCACTGCTCTTGTGTTTGTACACACACCTGCATACTCTCACGACACTATTCTGTATGGCACTGACTGCCATTCTAACTTATGGATCAGCTTGTTTCTTCTGTCGTTGATTATTTGTTGTGTACTAGAGAAATAAGATAACACTTTTTTATTCTGATGGAAACTAGTATTTTTTGTGGCATACAGATTGCTGATGAACTTGGAGATGTCTATGACTATGTAGCCCCTTGCTTTCCTCCAAGGTGCGATGTGTGCTGAATCCTTCCTTTTCTTTTGCTTTCTCTGCTTTTAGGCAGGTTTTCTGGTAGCGAATAATCTCATTATAAGATTTTGATGTGCTTCCCACTATGTTTTTATCTGCATCTTGTTATGGCACGTGTTTGTGTATGTTGAATGGTTGTTTATGTATGATTAAAGGATCTTCAAATCGTTTAAGAATATACCTTAATCTTTGTGCATGTCGAATGGTTGTTTATGTATGATCAATGGCAAAGAAGGAAGTATTTGTTTGAAGAGGGTTCTTTTTGTGTTCATGTTTTTGTTTCTGCTGAATCTGTTTTTTCTTTCTGGCAGATACGAAATTTTCCAGCTAATGGTAAATCTGTACACCGAGAGATTTATTCAGATGCTAAGGTTGTTTAGTGACAGGGCAACTGAATTGACAAACATTGAGATATTAAAGGTATTTCACCGGAGTTTCTGTTTACATATATAACATGTTATCATGTACTTAGTGTATCATATTCTTCTTGCGTAAAGTTGAGGAAGTCATTCATTTTCTACCTCAATCGAATTTGGGAAACGAGTTACTAGCTTTCCAGTTTCCAGTTTCTTTCACAAGTTGGTTAAAACCCATAATTAGATCCAATTGGCTTTATAAATTGTGAGGCCGTACTTCAATCTTTTCAGATTTTTGGTATCTTGCTATATTATTTAGTCCTTGATGATTCCTCTTCTTCTACTGCTCCCTCTATTAGTCTATTTTCTTCTCTTCCCTTTTAATGTTTTATGGGGAAAAATACACGATTACCTCTATTTTTTTATATATCAGGTAACTGGTTGGGTTGTTGAATACCAAGATAATCTCATTGGGCTTGGTGTTGATGAGACTCTTGCCCAAGTGTGCTCTGAGAGTGGTGCCATGGATCCTCTTATGAATTCCTATGTTGAAAGAATGCAAGCTACAACAAGGGTAATCGTGGCTAGCACGTTTCTTCATTTAGCTTGAACATTTTCTCATGTTTTTTTCTTTCGTGAATGTCTTTTTAAACATTAAGCAAACTTCTTGTTAATGTTTTTCAGAAATGGTACTTGAATATTTTGGAGGCTGATAAAACACAACCCCCAAAGAAAACAGAAGATGGAAAACTATATACCCCTGCTGCTGTTGATTTATTCAGGATACTTGGGGAGCAAGTACAAATTGTTAGGGATAACAGCACTGATATCATGTTGTACAGAATTGCCTTGGCAACTATTCAGGTCATAGACGTAACCTATGTGCAGTATGTGTTTACATTTTTTCTGAAACTAAACTGTTGAAAATAATAGTTAAAGATGGACAGCACTTGGAAAAGTATTTTTAATCTAGTGCTATAATGTGGTCAAATATCGCTAGGTATAACTGGAAATCCATAAAGGGTTTGTCGCAGCTCAAATTTTCTTCTTTTTACAGGTGATGATTGATTTTCAAGCAGCTGAAAAGAAGAGACTCGAAGAACCTGCTTCTGAAATTGGTTTGGAACCTCTCTGTGCTATGGTCAGTGAAACATTTAATTTTTTTACTTCTTGACTTATTATTTCATCACGGGGTTGATTTCATTTGGTAATTATGTTGACATGAGGTTTAATTTATCATTGTGTTTAGATTAACAACAATTTGCGCTGCTATGATCTAGCAATGGAGCTAAGTAATAGTACCATAGAAGCCCTTCCACAGAACTACGCTGAGCAGGTTAGGAGCTTTTTAATTAGTATGCAATGATGGGGACTGATATTGGAAATTAAGAACGGATACCTAGGTTTTCTGTTTTATTTTATTTTTCCTGGACTTTGTTTTGAGTTTTCTGTTACATTTCAGGTTAATTTTGAAGATACTTGTAAGGGTTTTCTCGAGGTTGCCAAGGTATGCGAGATTATGCAATTCTATTTTTAGAATTGCAAGTAATTACTCCGTTTACCAGTTTGATAAACATCTGATATTTGGAGGAGATTGTGTTTTGATAGTTTAATTGTATTTTTTTCATGATAGGAAGCTGTGCATCAAACGGTTAATGTAATATTTGAAGATCCTGGTGTCCAGGAGTTACTGGTCAAGCTATACCATAGAGGTAAAGTACTGATATCTAGCTAACTTCTAACCATATCAAATTTTACTAGCTATTTCTTCGTCAGAACTTTGGAGATTGATGAGGAGTTCTTTTGTGTTAGGAGGATTCCTAATATAATCAGCTCCATTATCTTCTCCCACAATAAATTATTTAAAGTTTGTGTGATAAATATAAATACACATATTTTGTGCCTGATACATGGCTATTTGGATTCATTGCACCCTTGTGTCCAACACTTTCTTGCACTATTCCTCGGGTCAAGGTTTTATCGGGAAGTAAATTTACTTCCTTCCCTTTTATATCTCATGAAGTACATGCCTTATACCTTATTTTGATGTTCTTAACAATAAAATTGACTTATCTTTTTTCTGTGGATATATCAGAATGGAGTGAGGGGCAGGTTACAGAGTACCTGGTTGCAACATTTGGCGATTATTTTACTGACGTAAAATTGTCAGTAAATTCTCTAAGCATATTAATCTTGTATTGATAAAATTTTTTGCATGTCCCATATCACTTCTGTCAGATTTCTTTGGTATCTGTAAAGAAATTGGTAATTATAGAAGCCTAATGCATGAAGCATGGACCCAAATATGGCCTTTCTAAATCATCAGATTTCTTCCCAGGTACATTGAAGATAGATCTTTTCGGAGATTTGTTGAAGCCTGCCTGGAGGAAACAGTGGTTGTTTATGTTGATCATCTTTTAACACAGGTTCTATGTCAATTATTGTTGGTTCTTTTTTTCGTGGACTAAAAATTAAAATGTGCATAATTCTTCAGTAGTAGCTTTTTATTTGTATGACTACATTAAGGAAGAAAATTTACTCATCTTTCTAATTTCAGAAAAACTACATTAAGGAAGAAACTATTGAACGAATGAGGCTAGATGAGGAGGTTATCCTGGACTTTTTTAGGGAACATATCAGTGCATCTGTAAGTTCTCTTATACTTCTTGTCAGTGATGTATTCTAATGTCAAATTATGAGCGGCAAACATTTTATTTGCTGTAAGTCTTGGTATTACATGTTAAAGCCTCTCACTATAATTTCCCTCACATTCTTCTTGATTAGAAAATTGAAAATAGATTGAGTATACTCAGTGATTTGAGGGAACTTGCTTCAGCCGAGAGCCTGGATACGTTCACACTCATCTATAATAATATACTCGAGCATCAACCTGACTGTCCGGTAACATTCTGCCCCAAAATTATTTGATTGATTTATTCAATTTGCTTTCTGGTAGTAGCTCATCTGTTACTAAAACAAGTAAACAAAGTTGCATTACTTAAGTTATTATATATAGTTTTTTCATTTGCTTAGAAAACTTTTGCATGGATATATGATGATTTAAATTGGGTTGCCCTGGTTCTATTGCAGCCTGAAGTTGTTGAGAAACTTGTAGCCCTTAGAGAAGGCATTCCTCGGAAAGATGCTAAGGAGGTAAATAAAATATAGCGTTTAATTATGCTAAAAAATTCTATCCATTTCCATCTTGATGTTCAGAGCATGCCAACGTGGACACTTAATTGTCACCCACAACATCGTTTTAATGGACTGCCATCTTGGCACTTAACTATCCACATGGGCACAATCCAACGGTGTCAAGATGGAAATGCTTATTAAAAGGACTAACATGATTCACATACATAAGTTTACGGACTAATTTGATTTTAAAATATAAAAGAAAAAAATTAAGAACCAACTTGAGTCATGAGTGATTGATAATATATTTATCAAATCTGGCCGAAGAAAATTTATGTTGATTTTGAAATGTTCAATGTTTATGAATGATGTTTTTCTTGTTAAATCAGGTGGTACAAGAATGCAAAGAGATATATGAAAATTCTCTTATTGATGGAAGACCTCCAAAGGCGGGTTTTGTTTTCCCACGGGTGAAGTGCTTAACACAATCTAGGGGAGGCATTTGGCGTAAACTCACTTGAAGTGCAGTTCCATCCACTTGTTTACGTAGTTTTTTTTTTCTTTTAAAATGTGTTTTTTACCATTTTCCATTTCACTTGTATATGTGGTGTTGACATTTTCGCTTCGAATCCAGACAGTGTAGAAGTTAGGAAAGTAAAAAAGGTGAAGGTCTAATCACTTTTATATCAAAATAATGAGACTTATACATGATATAAAAGTTACTGATATGACATTTTCCGTGGTCTTATTCTAATTTTTGCGTTATTATATTTATTTAATTTTTTGTTACCGATATGACATCCTCTCTGATCCCCAATAAAGTTGAGTTTTTCTTTTAATTGCTTCCAGTGATTTTAGCAGATAATTGAATAATTTAGCTTAAATAGATGAAAGCTTGAATTATATTTGCTCATGTGCGACCATAATGTGGTAAATTAACAAAGTAAAGTTGTACACGACTTTGAATAGGGCCAAAAGATGAAACAATATAATAATTTTTTCTTTTTCAAGATATAGGATTATATTTTATTAATTATTGAAAAATAAAATACAAAAAAATTCAAAAATAGGATAGCATAATAAAAGGTGGAGATTTTTTAAAATAATACACTAAAAATATTTATCTAATAGTGCATCGTTAAAAAACGAAAAAAAATCTTAAAGGAGAAACAATATAGTCACTGTTGAGAAACCAGTGCTTGTTATAATTTGAAAGAACGAATAATTAATTTTACATACTGATTTGATTCGCAATAAAATTAAATAAATATTTTAATGAAATAAAAAAAGTCAAAGATTTTATATATCTTTCAGTAACCAAGTTTTAAAATTTAGATATTTTTTAATTATTAATGATAACATATTAAAAAATGTTTATTTTGTCATGAATTAATTAAAATTAAACACAAATAGCAGTAAAAGATTTCATATATATTTTAATATCAAACTTCAAATTTTGGATCTTTTTTGTATCACATCTATCTACAAGGATTATATTTCAATCTTATCTTTCAATCATACAGCAGAAATCTATCTTAATTTAGACAATTATATTATAGTTATCAAAGCAAGAACGGTTTTAAATTGACTAAATTTTTTATTTTCATCTATCTATATATTTCCAACTTTTTAGTGCAACACTTTCTTTCCCATAAATCAGTATATATATATGCAGAGTCCTGGGTCAATTGACATAGCTCGAGTCTAACGTACACATCATGGGTGAGGTTGATCAATGGGCAAGAATACATCAAGATATGTTGAACTAAATTACAAAGCGACTCTATTCATATGATGACTACCTTCAACTTCGATTGGTTTGCAAGGAATGGAACTTCAAACTTCCAAAGATCCCCAATGGCATCAAAGCTCCGTGGCTGCTATTACCTATTGGTGGCACTCCTACTGCTAAAGAACCTTTCAAAGCTGGTGAGGACGTCTACCATATCACGCAATTACCTAACATTGACGAAGAATCTGTTGACACTTCTAGTCTCGACGAGAAGGGAATTTACCATCTCAAACTGGCAGACCTGCAATACAATCTTATCCGTGGTTCTTGTCATGGATGGCTAATAATAGTATCCATATATGAAGGCACTATCCGAATGCTAAATCCATTGACGAAGGCTTACTTGGATCTTCCTCCAATCTCAACTCTATGTAATTGATGACGGAGATGAATGTACTTTCTACATTGGACCCTGCAAGGTCACTGAGGACATCATTGCTGCAAATAAATTTCTAGTTTGGAAGGTCGTTTATAAATTCAGCTCCTATTAATGACAATAACAATGATTTTATAGCTGTGGCTATATATGGAGCTTGTAGTTTGGCTTTTTACAAGTCGAACAACAAGATATGGCTCAAATTACCAACAAGTGCCGATGCAACTGCATACTTTCAAGATGTTATATTTTTTCAAGAGAAGATATATGCAGTAGATGATGATGGTCAGCTATACGAGTTTGATACAAAAACAAAGACAGGGCCCGTGGGAATAATTCATGAAGCCGCGCCTCCATCTGATGTTGTCACTCAAGGAGAAATCTCCAATCTTAAATATCTGATTGGTTGTGCTGATGGAAGTTTATTGATGGTGGCAAGACATCTTCGTAATTTGATGGAGCATGATGAGAAGCGTTCCTATGAGACTATCAAATTCTATATTTATAAATTGGAGAAAAATGCAAACACATGGTCAAGAGTAACCAGTTTGGGAAATTACGTATTGGTAATTGGATTCAATGCTTCTGTTCAAATGTTGGCTGATGATTTTTCAAATTGCAAAGGAAATCAGATCTTCTTTACCGATAATTTTGTTGAAGACCAATCATTAAACGTTGTTTACTATCATAACATTGGCATCTTCAATTTGGAAGATGAGAGTTGTCAAACAGTATTGTCAGATGTCAACTTTTTTTGTCCTCCTGTTTGGATATTCCTTTAGCTTAGAATTCTTTCCTTTTTATCCTTAGATTTTTAATTTGTATTTTTAGAAAGTATTGTGTTGCAAACTGTATTAAATCTTTATTTCTTCCTTTCATCAAGCCATGTTTATTTCCTTTTTATTATTAGCAATTTAGCATGCAAGTTTGATATACAAAGGTGAAATACTGACATTGTTTTAATCAAATATTACTTATTTGTTTGCATATTTATATTCTTCACTCTTCTGTCTTTGGAGGTTTTTCTTATAAACTGTAAAAGATTTTACTATGAGAAATGTTAAAGGGCTATTAGAATTTATTATTTTTGACCATCAATTAGCTATCAATATTTAAAAATAAATTAAAGTATCCTATTAGATTACTAAATTAAAGAAATTGAATTGATTGTTAAACAATTTGTTCAGTATATATTGGGTGATAAACTCTTAAAACATTATAACATATGATGTTCTTACAATGTTTTCAAGGTTTTTTTATATAATTGTGTTTATCAATTATATATTATTTTTATTACTTATATATCATATTTTTCTAATAATTTATACTTTTTAATATTATTTAGCTATATTATTTGGAAAACTGAATTACTAGATTTCCAGTTTGTGCATCTTACATAATGTGATGAAATGTGGCAAATACTTTATTAATAAAAGGGATCAATATTTCTAAATTCTAATAGTAACACTACCAAAAAGTTACATTTACCAAAGCTAGCCGAAGAAAAAAAAATGATAATTAAATCTTGGCTTTTCCACTTAACAGTTAACACAGATTCTTCACACCTTGAATTTTTTTTTTAGTATATAAATAATCAAATTCTAAAACTATAAACGTTTTGGACTAATGTAACTAACTATACACATGTTCAGTACTCTACTAGCTAACTTCTCTCTCTCTCTCTCTTCGAAGCATTCATTGAATTCTTCTCCAAACAACAATTTGGTTTATCGCGTTTGCATCTTCATGCGCTTATCATATTCATGCTCGATTTCACCCGAACAATTCCGTAAGAGAGTATTATTTTCTTCTTCCTTTCTTTTTCTTCTGTTTTTGGAAACTTCTATCGGCAAAGATGATGGCGGAGGATCTCGGTGTGGAAGCGAAGGAGGCGGCTATTCGCGAGGTGGCGAAGCTGCTATCTCTTCCGGAGCAGCTGATCTCAATCTCTTCCATCAAGGCCGATTACATTTCGCGCCAACAGGTATCATCACTTTATGGTTCCATTCAATCTTACCAGCTTTATTGAATTTAACTTTTATGTTTTCGTTATTGTTAGTGTTTTAGTTTATATATGTATAGGAAAACAGATTTTATTCCGTTGATAACTTTTCTACCCAATGTTATGGTAATTATGATTTAAGCAATTAATTAGTCTGAAGTTGGTATGTAAAATATTTTGTGTGAAAAGTAAACTTATGGCGTTTATGAATTGTGAATTGATACTCACGAATTGTATGCGTTGCGTCACCTAATTTGTGAATATATATAACTATGGTTCAACTAATATGTTTCTTTTGTGTAGTGGTACTTTCACCTAGTTTTTGTATATTTTTGTTTGTATTAATTTAAGTTAATGCAGTTTTACACTCTGTCACTGATTTCTATCATCAACTTGGTTATGAAATTAACCAGTGCTTGTTCTAGTTGATCCGAGTTTTCTTACTGTTATATGTACTTACTTATTATGTATTGTATTTACAGTGACATTCACAATTGTTTGCTGTGTTTGTGTATCTTTTTTAATTTTTCACTTATTATCTTGCAAATATTTGTACTGAGTGTTTCTATTTTCTCTTACTTTCAGGCCAATGATGCACAGCTTAGTACCATGGTTGTAGAGCAGGTTGAAAAGGCCCAGTCTGGACTGAAATCACTCTCTCGTTCAGAGCAGACCACAACTCAGCTTCGTGAAAACTTTGTCAACATTGAAAAGTATGTTAAAATAATGAGAACTGAAATTTATTTTCTCTTACATGAACTAGCATGATTATATCTTTCAGTTTGAGCTTATTTTGATTTTTGCCGATGCATCAGGTTATGTCTGGAATGCCAAACATTAATCGAGAACCATGACCAGATAAAGCTACTTTCCCACGCAAGAAATAACTTAAACACAACCTTGAAGGTGATTTTTCTGTCTTTAATGTTAGAATGTGATTAATGCAGCATGCATCGTTTCTATCCCGTTTGGATTGGTTTGTGGTTTTGGCTAACTTCTCGTTTGGATTCCAACAGGATGTTGGAGGTATGATGTCCATCTCTGTTGAGGCTGCTGCAGCTCGGGATTCTCTGACTGATGACAAAGAAATTGTGCACACTTATGAGGTAAGGGTGGTCTTACTTGAAATACTGTTTCCTAATTAAAAATGGTAATCCTTGTATTCTCATTTGAATCCTTATCCTGTGTTTCATCTGAACAGAGGTTAACAGCTTTGGATGGAAAGCGGAGATTTGCTCTTGCAGCTGCAGGATCTCACAAGGAAGAGGCTGGGAGACTAAGGTCCATCACTTTAAGTAATATGCGTTACCTATTTAAATTCCGTAGGGGCCGACCACAGCTTTTGAGATAAATTCCATCCTTTAGGCCATTTCAATCCTTGGAAATCTTTTAGTTTCTTGTGGCTATTTTATGGTGGACATTGTGATTCTTGTTTTGTTTCCTTGACCAATCATTTTGTACTGTAGGGATAAGAATCTACTTTCCCACATCTTATTCCTGTATTTGTTTGATTGTATCAGAGAATATTTTGAAGATGTAGATAGGACCTGGGAAACCTTTGAGAAGACACTATGGGGTCACATATCCAATTTCGTTGCACTTTCTAAACAAAGGTTTGTCCTGTGATTTGGTTATGAATATATCTAACTTTTCATCATAATTAACAATTTAACATTGCCCATTTTTGCTTTGGTAGTGATATGATTTTTCCATTTTTTTTTTCTTATGCAGCCCACAGACTTTGGTCCGTGCTTTAAGGTGTGTAGTTGATCTACAATTTCATTTTCATTCCCATTTTATAGTTTTCTTTTTCTCTTTATTCCTTTCATCTTTTCACTAGACAGTAGGTTACATGATGCATACTCTTATTTCAACTTTGATTTTCCCATACTAGAGTTGTTGAAATGCAAGAAATCCACGATCAACAGGTTGCAGAGGAAGTAGCTGAGGCTGAAGGGGAGGATATGGCTTCGGCTCCAAATCTTCGTAGGAGTGCTACGTATGTTGTAATATTTAAAATTTATTTACATTATTGAGATACATTGTGATCATGATAATCCATAAACCATATTTATAACAACCGGAATAACAACCCTATTTGCCATCTTGATGTATGATTAGTTTAGTTAGTGTTACTTGCCATGACATGTTTTCAGAAGCTGCTAGTTACACTGTCTTCAACAGTTGGATGGTTGCCCCATTTCCCCTTTGTGTTGTTATTAAATTAGCATGTACAAAACATTCTCTTATTTTCCTTACAATTTTTCTTAAATTTAAGTTCGTTTACATAATCTTGTTCTTGATATCAACTATAATTCTTTTTATTTTTCATTATATATACATACAAAAATTTAAGTAAATTTTACACTGTTGAATAACTTTTTATTGAAATAATGTTTTACAAAACTCACCATTGGTTTAGAAGCTTATATATTGTAAAACAAGTCTACAAAATTTCATATCAATGTAAAATCATTTGACTTAATTTTTATAGATTAAAATTGATGGTAATATAAAAGATTGAAACGTACAGGAATATGAGTTGCTAGATTAGAATATTAACGATGTTCAAGTTTTACAGAATTTGGTATAAATGATCTTCATTATAGGTGAACGTAATTCAACGTTTGATTGATAAAACTCTATTTTTAGACTCTATAAGCAATGTAACTTTCCTTGTGTTATTTGATCTTAACTCATATAACTCATATATATATGTCTGTGTGTGTGTTATATGGCTTCTCTATGATTTTCACTCACAAACCCAAATCATATTATTCATGCAATGCCCAACATGGAACATCAATTTTGATAAGAAACGAAGTTCCAGGCACAGTATTGAACAATCCATGATTATTATGTTAATGCAAACATATGACAGGAGAGCTGGAAATGCCACAGCTTCTTCAGAAAATTCAACACAGCAAAAATTGAAGGTTCAAGGAAAAGGGTTTAAGGATAAGTGCTATGAGCAATTAAGGAAGACTGCGGAACAGCGCTTTAACAAGCTTCTCACTAAGGTAGGTCTTTCTGATCTACATGCCCTCTGCACTATCAAGAATCTACCCACTTCTATTCTCATGCACACACCTGCAAAGTTTCGCTGTACAATTAAGTATGGCACTGACCGTTGATTTAATATACGAATCAGCTTGTATTTGAGGACCTGAAAGCAGCTATAGAGGAAGCGAAAGTGGTACGTTGCAATAAATTTTAAGCTTGAGTGTCTTGCTTTTTATTTTCATTTCATCCTTTTCTCAAGCCCTCAGCCAATTGTTGTTTTTCATTGTTAGATTGTTTATAATGCATGCTAATATTTGTGTACTTGAGAAATCAGATGACACTTTCTTTAAAATTTTTAGTCTAATGAATTCTGTGAATATTTTATGATGCGTTTACCTTTTATATAATGATGGTTGATAATGAATTTGGAGCGGGTTAGCCTGAATGGCTCCTGATTAGTGATGGAAACTCGTTTTTGGCTACAGATTTCAGATGAACTTGGAGATATATATGACTATGTAGCTCCCTGTTTTCCCCCAAGGTTTGATACTTATTTAGTATTTCTTTTTTTTCGTCAATAACCTTCTGCCAGTGAATATTCTCATTACAATTTTCAGATGTGCTTGCCACTGATTTTTTCTCCTGTGTATATTGAATGGTTGTTTAGTATCATCAAAGGTTCTTTCAATCTTCTAAATTTTCTGTTTAGTGTTGAGCTAACCTGGTGTGGCAAGGCTTAGTAATTGTTGTTGCTGGTAAATAGAAAGTGGGGCTATAAAAGTCATGAGATATTAGAGAGAACACTCTTTTTCACATTACAAGTTGTGTGTGTAACGTGTGTTAGAATTTATCTCTGGAAAACTGGCACATTTCACTTCATTTAAGGTAGCATTTGTTGTAGTGGGGTTCTTTTTGTGTTCAAGTTTTAGTTTCCTCTTAATCCGATTTTCATTATGGCAGATACGAAATTTTCCAACTAATGGTAAATCTATACACCGAGAGATTTGTTCAGATGCTAAGGTTGCTTAGTGACAGGGCGAATGAGTTGACAAATATAGAGATATTAAAGGTATTTCACTGTTAGTGTATCAGATTCGTCTTCATAAGTGGGAGACAGCAATGCATTCTCTATCTATGTAGAATTTAGGAAACTGAGTTACTAGTTTCCAAGTTTGTCCATATTACATAATATGTTAGAATGTGACAAATGTTACATGTTATGCGCTATATTTTAAGGTATAGGTACTAATATCCAATACTACGGGCTTTCCAGATCTTTGCTATATCATTTATGTTCCTCTACCAGTCTCTCTATGTTCTTCTCTTCTCATTTAATTTTGTTGATCAGGTAACTGGTTGGGTGATGGAATACCAAGAGCATCTCATTGCACTTGGTGTTGATGAGACTCTAGCCCAAGTGTGCTCTGAGAGTGGTGCCTTGGATCCTCTTATGGACTCCTATGTTGAAAGAATGCACGCTACAACAAAGGTAATCATGGATACCATGTTTCTTCATTTAGCTTGGGCATTCTCCTTTTGTTCCATGGATGTTGTTCTTCATCATGCATAACATTAAGATCTTTGCTTAATGTGTTTTCAGAAATGGTACTTGAATATTTTGGAGGCTGATAAAACACAACCCCCAAAGAGAACCGAAGATGGAAAGCTATATACCCCAGCTGCTGTTGATTTATTCAGGATACTTGCGGAACAAGTACAAATTGTTAGGGATAACAGTACTGATGTCATGTTATACAGAATTGCCTTGGCAACCATTCAGGTAATAGATGTAACTTATGTGCATCATGCATTTATCTTTTCCCTTGTAGCTCAAATTTTATTCATTTTGCAGGTGATGAGTGATTTTCAAGCTGCTGAAATGAAGAGACTTGAAGAACCTGCTCCTGATATTGGTCTGGCACCTCTCTGTGCTATGGTTAGTGTAATTTTTAATTTACTTCTTGACTCATTATTTCATCATGGTGTTGATTTCAATTGATAATTATGTTTACACTAGCTTCAATTTAACCTTTTGTTTAGATTAACAACAATTTGCGCTGTCATGATCTTGCAATGGAGCTAGGTAATAGTACTATAGAAGCCCTTCCAGAGATCTATGCTGACCAGGTTAGGAGCTTTGTTACTCAGTATATCAACTTCCGGCCTTATATCTATCTATTTTTATTATATAAAAATTGATACCAAGTTATTGTGAGATAAGTTTATGAGATATAGTTTCCTTGCGATTGTGCCATGTCAATTTATCTTATATATATAAGTTGATACTCATATAAGCTGAATAGGTGACATTTATTAAAAAAACTCTTATATTATAATTTTTTTTACAAAAAAATTATTCTATTAATCAATACCCTTAATTAATTAAATTTACTACAAATCATTAAGCATTTTAATTATAAAGTAATGGTTAAATGCAACTAACTTCTATATTAAAATTGTAATAATAATAATAATAATGATAATAATAATGTTTATTTATAAATATTTAAATTGCGTATTGTTATGGTCTACTTATATATATATAATCAACAACACTCTTACTACTATTACAATATTACTTCATCGATCTCATAATCTCTCACACAGATTGTCAAAAACCTCTTCAACCACTTTTAACATTGGCACAAGATCAAAATCACAACACAGAGCATCATTCAGCAAACATACCAATATTTGTATTTGTTTTATAAGTTTGTTTAGTGCTATATGTACAAATTAAACAAATACAACAATACTAAAAAAATAGCTAAAAAATTACATATGATGAACTTTGTTATTTATTTTTCATTATGATTATGTAACAATGCAGGGAGTCTCTCTTCATGTGATTGTGCCAAAAAAATACAATTTATAAATTAAACATTTGCTAAAGTAAATACTTTAATATATATATATAGATTGCTAAATCAGTTTTATTATAATTTATTATGATACAATTCTTTGTTTTAAGAGTTACATAAATTATTTTATAACTAATTATAAAATAAAAAACGTATCTATTATTTTTAATTATCTAAAAAATTATGAACAAAAAATTTATAATATTAGTTTTCGCGCATTGTGCGAGTCTAACTCTAGTTGGAAATTAAGAGAAAAAATACCCGTCTTTTGTTGGACCATATTCTCTTATTTTTGGTTACATTTCAGGTTAATTTTGAAGATACTTGTAAGGGTTTTCTTCAAGTTGCCAAGGTATGTGAGAGCATGCATATTTTTTAATTCTATTATTTTTTTGGTTAAATCTTCATATCTTGCTTCTAATTTCATGTCAGGAAGCTTTGCATCAAACTGTCACCGTAATAATTTTAGATCCTGGTAACCAGGAGTTATTGTCCAAGCTATACCATCCAGGTAAAGTATCATCATCTAGCTTACTTGTAAACAGTAACAATTTTTAAGTAATTGGCTATTTGGACTCGTTGCACCCTTGTTGCTCATTAAGCATATTCCTTCGCACCTTATTTAATGTTCTTAATAAGATATTGATTTAGTCATTTTTCCGTCCATAAATCAGAATGGAGTGAGGGTCTTGTTACAGAGTACTTGCTTGCAACATATGAAGATTATTTTAAAGAAGTAAAAGAGTGAGCAAATTTTCTGATCATAGTAGTTTTGTATTGTTAATTTTGCCTAAATTTTCAATATCACCTCTCTCTCAAGCTTTCTTCGGCACGGGTCAAGAAACTGGTAACTTGAAAACTTATAACTTGCTGTATATCCAAGGTACATTGAAGACAGATCTTATAAGAGATTGGTTGAACACTGCCTGGAGGAAACAGTGGTTATTTATGTTGATCAGCTCTTATCACAGGTTCTGATGTAAATAATTGTTGATTCTTTTCTGTGGACTTAATTGTGCATACATTATTCAGTAAGACAATCTGTCACGATAATTTCAGAAAAACTACATTAAGGAAGAAACCATTGAACGAATGAAACTAGATGAGGAGGTTATCATGGACTACTTTAAGACCGAAATCAATGTTTCTGTAAGTTCTCTTGATATTTCTTATAGGTTCTGTGTTCTAATATGAAAATTATGCCAAAGCTTCTTACTATAATTCCTTTGAAATTGTTTATTAGAAAATTGAAAATAGATTAAGAATACTCAAAGATTTGCGAGATCTTGCTTCAGCTACAAGTCTGGATTACTTCACACTCAACTATTCTAATATACTTGAGCATCAACCCGACTGCCCGGTAATCTGCTCAAAATTATTTCATCAATGGCTTATTCTATAATAGCTGATTTCATTATGCAATTGAAAGTAGAATTAACTGATACAAGGATTATGATGAATGTGTTCTTATCTGCTACTGCAGCCTGAAGTTGTTGAGAAAATTGTAGCCTTACGTGAAGGCATTCCACGGAAAGATGCCAAGGAGGTAAATAACATTCAGCATGTTATTTTTCTCAAGTCTAACATTGAAGTCGGGAAATATCTTAAGATATTTTGAATACATAGTACATATTAGACGTTAATCTTTTGGGATAAATAATTTCATGATACAAATTTACAATGTTTCTTTGTTAATCTCAGGTGATACAAGAGTGCAAAGAGATGTACGAAAATTCGCTTGTTGATGGAAAACCTCGAAAGAGAGGTTTTGTTTTCTCAAGATTGAAGTGCTTACAAGTTAAGTCGGGAGGCATTTGGCGAAAACTCACTTGAACTATCATTGCATTCACTTGTTCATGTCGCTATTTGTTTTGTATATGGCCTCTTTTTGGCGTTTCATTCATTCTTTCTTTATTTGGTAGAAATTCCTGTTATTTAAAAATATTATAAATACTGATTATTGTATATTATGTTAAAATACTTATTATTTTTTGTTTTAATTTTCGTTTGAATTTGGTGAAAAGAACTAAAAAGGTGGTGGAATAGATTAAGAGAGGGCACAATTGATGAACAGTGTGCTAATGAAGTAATGATGAAGAATTTTTTTGTTAAATTATCGAAGATAACACATATTTAAAAAGTTTCATTGTATCAAATCACCAAAATAAAAAATTACGTCTGGTCCATTTTGTTTTACCATGTACATTGGTACATTACATAGACCTACTGATACTTTATTCACGTATATGTTCTTTAGTGGTTATAGTCTATAACTATATAGCTCCAATTGAAAAGAATGAAGAGTATGCTATTCGGTATATATTATATACCATTAATGCTATAGTGTCTAAAAAGCGCTTATTCTTTTTTGCGTGAAAGAGATGTGTATCACAGAATGGTGTGAGAAGAGAAGTGTTTTACGTTGTTATGAGTTATACAAATCAGTGCCTCCGACTTCTTTGTATTGTTTTTTTTTTTAAACAAACAATCACAAATCGGATGTGACGATCCGATTTGTGGTTTAAAAAATTTAAAAAAAATTAATGTTAGAATCGGACCCTCCGATTTAATCATCACCTTTTTCATACAAAGAATTCGCATGGTCCAAGTTCTTCACACTGAAACTGAGCAAAAACTATCCCACACATTAGTGTAGCACTCCAAAAACCCATAACCATGCACAACACAAACGAGATTTCCATAACTAAAAAAATGAGCCTCTAAAAAGTGATACCTACTTACTAAAAAAGATTAATCAATATTTAATTTAAAAAATTAAAACTTACTACAAAATATAAATTAGACAAAATTTAGATACCAATTCATAAGCACCATAGAAGTAGCCAATATATAAATAGACACCATTTTTGTGGTAAGATAATATTATTGACATTTATATTTGTTATGGAATCTTAAAACTAAAACGCCTTTGGAGGTAGAGTGAAATATTTCACACTATAAAACTGAACCAATATTACAGTAATTACAAACCAAGTTTTGAAAGCAAGACATGTCTAGCAGTATCCGGTAAGGCGTAACCTAACATTGGGCAATCTCATATCTACATGATGCATTGATGCTGAAAGCTTTTATTTTTAACACTACAGCAAATTTATATCCATTGGGAGTATCCAGCAACAGAGAATTCAAGGCTTCTGAACCAAGGCAATTATATACTTGCAGTGTTCCCATCATCATGCAAATCTAGCCATGGTTTGTTCAGTGTAGACAACAAAGTAGGGACTTCCGTACTCTTCAAAATTAAAACAAAAATAATGTAGACTTTACATCTGGCATAAAATGTAAACAACACTCGGGAGCAAGACTTCCAGAGTCAAATGAGTGGTTGAATGACAATTCCCTCATTCCCTGTCACATATCATGAGTGGAACGGCTATTATCTGAATGATGATTCTGTGATCCTATATTTGAGCTTTGCCGGGAAAATAAGTTGGGGTATGAAAAATATGGATCATCATCTAATGAAGGCAATCTATTAGGCTGGTGAGCAGAGAATTTCTCTCCCACTATATCATTTTTTGGTAAAGAAGTATCAAAATCTGCTTTGAGTGTATCGAATGAAGGAAAACTTGGTGAACGAGAATGAGAGTCTGGTGAAGCAAAGTGATCCTGATTAAGTTCAGGAGTATTTCCGCCACTGCCATCAGAGGTACCTCCAGAATTATGCTTAGCTAGATGTCCCCTTTCTGTAACAGATTGATTGTCCCCACCTGCATAAAATGGGTTCACAGAGCTGCTATCAGGTGACTGTTCACTGTTTTTCCTGGTAAGCTCACTAATCCGGACTTGAGCAAGACTAGCTGCTGAGCGAGCTGCAGCTGCAGCACGTTCAGCAGTTTCTGCGGCAGCATGAGCAGCAGCCAACACATCCTGTAGGTCCACATTGGCTTCAGATTTTGAGCTTGACAAGGAGTCCACATTGGCTTCAGTTTTTGTGTTCGACATGGGGGGAGGAGAATCACTATGTCTGGTAGAATATGATCCAGGCGGTAGTGAAGGAGGGGAGATGAATGGCACAAACTGCTTGCTTTCCATTTTACCAGATGTATTCTGGGGTTCATCTCTCTGAATAGTTGATATCTCATGAACTTGCTCATGCCTTATATCTGGGATATCTCCAGAGTAGCTAGATGAACGAAGATCAACTTCAGGAGGTGGAACAACTCCTGGAGCTGTGGCAACATTTGCATTTGGCTGGACCGATACCTTAGGCACATCAGGGAAGTCTAATATGTCCGAATCGGAATCAGAATCAGGTTGTTCTTTATTGAATGTATCACGAGCAGTGTCTGACTCTTCATCCTGTTTTTCTTCAGGTGGTGGCACGTTTGACCCAACAAATTGTGTGGGGCCATTCTGACAAAGAAAAAACATTTAAGATTATGGTGCAAAGAAAGGAAAGCCAACATGAGATTGTTACTGTTGCACTAGTCACTACTGCCTAGTACTTACCAGCAAGTCCTCGTGTTTCTTAAAGAACTCGGTTTCTGAAGCAGCCGGATCCCATTCTATCTCATGCTCAACAGCAATTTCTTTTAGAAGGTTCAGTTTCTTTTCAGGTGACGGAGCACGAACCGACAGCAGCTCTATTAACTGCCAGTGAAATTCACAAGGAAAAATGTCATAAAAGAGAATAACTTTCATCCTTGATGGTAAGTCTATATAAATGCTTTCCTCCACGTAGGATGAAAAGTTAAGGAACCTGGCGATTAACACCACAGTCCGGCCTGAGCTCAGTAGCAGAAGATAAAAATTCCTTCCCATATTTGGCAGC
>NC_029776.3:106726394-106730113 GCF_000817695.3 Arachis duranensis
TAGTGACAAAAAAAATCCTTCATGTTAACAAATGCAGGTTCTACACATTGCTAGCTTAATTGTAAATCATACTTGGATGTCAATAATGTAAAATAAATTCAAACCAGCAAAAAAAGCTAGAATACCTTTGTGCCTCGATTATTGGAAGTCGCACAGCAATCAGTTCACAGAACAGTTCAATGATTTCCTGGGCAGCCATCATGTTCTCCTCTCTGATAATATGCTCCACCTGCATCAAGCAAAAACATTCAAGAACACTTAATACCATAAAAGACTTCCCTTTTGTCCGGGGTCATCGGTTCAAAATTATCACACTGAAAAGAGATTAAGCTATACCCTGATGCGAGCTGTGGCTTCTTGACCAGTCTCAAGTAGCTTGGCAATCTCCCGCCGCATATTCTTTAACTGGATATCTCTTCTGTTCCTTAGAAGCTTTATGCGTGGAATTGTCAGCTTCAGCAGGGTTTTACTGAAAGTATAAACAATGGTGATCATCAATCACTTGAACAGTTGAACATGTAAACACAGGGAACCAAAACATAAATAATAAAAATAAAATAATCTCTCCAGAAATTGCACAACAAATCAATATTCAAGATACTCAAATCATAATAATCGAGTTCCTGAACAAATTAAGAAAAACAATAATTCATGGTAATCAACATCAAATAGTTCAATGAAGGCATAAAACTAAACGATGCAGTAATCAAAATTAAATTCAGCTCATCCAAACTTGAATATCTAAAAAAAAAAACGGAAGAAGGAGTACCATTTAGCAGCCTTAAAACCCTGTTTGAAGAACGAATCGAGCATCGACATGGTGCGGTTCTTTGTTTCGATCAGAAATGGATCCCTAAAATCAGAGCGAGATCAAAACTCAAAACCAAAAATTGAGAATTTCTGTGAGTTTAGGATATTAAAGAGATTTTGGCGATTATTTTGGATTTTTAGAATGAGAAAGAGAAAGGTGAATTGGGTGTGATATCAACGATGATGGATGTGTTACATACGAAGAAAAAACGAGAGGAAAATTGCGAAAATCCCTTTCCTTAACAAGTAAGGATTCTGAAATCTGAACTCAATAAGGATTTGTGAAAGTGAAACCCAACTCTTATGTTTTTCTGATTTTTTTTTAATTCGTTTCTTGTTTATACTTTATATCTCGTTTGTTAAATAAAACTAATTTTCCCTTTTTTTTATTAAGAGTTTGATGCTACAAAGACTTCGGAACATTTGTTTTAGATTTTATAAAAATATAAACAATGAAAGGAAAATAATGATATGTTTAATTGTTTTTTCAGTCAAAGAATTTGTTAATATTATTATTTTTTATCACAAGTATTATCTTACCAACAGAAGTCGTTAGCGAAGATATAATTATCTAGTATTAACCACTAAAATAAATTCCAAGAGATTTTAGCACTAGCCAAAAAACCTCGAGAAAAGAAAACAAAAATAAAAGTATGCCTATTATCTGTTATTCATTTTCTTTTTAAATATTGTATGGCTTGATCTATCATAACATTATATATTGCCGACATTTCCATCATTCATCAGGTAAATCAACGCGGTAATCCGAAACATTGATTTTGGGTTTAGCAATTAATACCATAAGGGTTCTATTCTTCTAAGTTCTAAGTTCTAGCATCTACTAAGCAAGGTCACAGGTTGCATTTTTTCAAGTCCAAAATAAAAATAATAATAAATACAATTCCGCTACAATACCACAGTATTTCTACCAATTTCTGTCAATTCTTACTTATAAATATGTTTAATAGAGCCAATGAGTAATAGCTCAAATGACATAATTTCTCCATACTCAATTAAAAGGTTACGAGTTCGAGTCTCCTATCTTTGGTTAAAAAAAAAAACTGTGTTTAATAAAAATATTTTTGTAAATGTATCTAATAAAAATGTCTTTTTTATAGCTGTATCTAATAAAAATATCTTTATAAATATATTTTTTTATATATATTTAAAATATAATAATTAATTATTATTGACAATAAATTAACAGATAATATATTGATACCCTATACTTTTCCTAATAAATAAAAGTTGTATTTTTTATCGAATACAAAAGCCTTGGTTACCTTGCTATTTGAATATACACATTAACAATGAATATTTGAGCTTTTGCATCTTCAACCACAGTTTGTATGATTGCAATATAGATATCAATATTCACATATCATATAAATTTGTTCCATTGAGCATTTCCTTACATACCCTGATATACTATTGTTCATTCCAGAAGGGTTGCATTTCATCTACACATTTACATTCAAAGTTTACCAAAAAAACAAAGGTTTTCCATTTTTCCTTGCATACAAAGCAAGTCCTATATCTCTAGCAAAATATAACTGCATTTTCTAGTTCACCAAAATGTACAGCCTGCAACATATAGTCTCTCAAAAAAAGTGGAGAAAAGCATTCTTAACAACACTTCATGCTTCTTCCGCTACTTTGGTGCTGGATACTCTGAAATGTCTAGTTCCCCAGGTGTCATCTTTATTGAGGTAATATGATTCAAGACAAACAGAAACCCATGGCGGATTTCTCTTATCACTGGTAGCACCACCTTCAGTTACTCCAAGCAATTTGTTTAGCTTCTTGCTCAAACTATCCGTGTCCGGATAGCCACCAAAAAGAGTCTCCTGCCATGTATCAAGATAACAAAAAAGGGAAAAGGAAAAGGACCAGACACATAAATATGGAAAACAAAATAAGATATTAAAAGTGATAAAGCAAAACTCAAGTTAGAAACAATAACTTTAGCTCATTATCATAAAACAATTAACAAGAAGCCTAAATCTATGAACATTAGATAAAATTTGTGCAAACCCCATCCTTGGCAAAAACATAGGCATGAATTCTAGCTGTTGCATCCTCTAGGGTCAACCGCATTCTGTATATCCCAGCAGGAGAGCGGAGCATTTCAGGTTGGCAAGGCAACGCTGCAACCACTCGAACTACACACTTGAACTTGGCGGTCACCTACAATACATTAATTCAATAAGCAGAAGAGCATCAGTAATCTGTGCATGTATGACTTGTGTATATGGATGGAGAGTAACTGAGTTGAAACTAAGAGCATGGTCACAACAATGAAAAGGACATATAACACCTGATTATTTGTGAGGGCTTCCATCAGAGTAACATGCGGCGCACAATGACAATCAACCGTTACAACTGTATTGATCAAGAACGATTGTTATTCCACTTTAAAAATATATATATATATATAAGATAAAAATTCTCATAATTTCTGCCAATCATAACTTTAATATGAAAAATTATAAGTTAAGGAAATAGACCTTAGTGAGACAAATGAAATACCTGTCACAGTTGAAGGTCCAGGGACACACCCCAAATAATTTATTTCAAATCTCCGAGACATCCGCTCGTCAGATAACCTGCTTCAAGGCAAACAAAAAGAATACATAGATAAGCTCAAGTTTGCCAACCTTATATATCCAAACCATGTAAATGTTTGAACTAATTTTTCTACCACCTTTTGCGTGTTAAAATGAGATTATCTTCAGCTGGAGTGTATCGAAACTTTGTAAAAGGGGTAAAAAAACCACGCCATAGTCCTGCATGCACTTCAAGGCGCATATTGACCAACTTAATCCATTTAAGTTTAACATTGTCTAGAAGGTGAAAATGACTCTTGTCAATGCTTCCATCAAAGGTTATCCTCAATATGGACCCAACAG
>NC_029776.3:106730148-106770271 GCF_000817695.3 Arachis duranensis
GGAAGTGGACAATTCATTTCATCTTCTAGCCTGCAATTCATAAATAGAGTCAACAAAATTTCTTTAACACACCAACATAGTAACATAAAACATTTTTTACAATCATATAAACTAGTCGAAAAATCACCTCTAGCGCAATGGATATATACAATTGAAACTAAGCCCTTACTAGCAAAGGATCAATATATGTTCTCTATCATTATAAGTACAAATGGCAGAGATGTTCAAATAAAAGCAAGCTTGTATTTCAACTCACTTTGAACGTATGGTGTTTGGTGGGGCATCAGTACCATCCCAGACATAGATAAACCATTCATCTTTGGCAACCTCACCGAAATGAAGTATCTTAAGATACAACGAAAAGCATGAAGTAGAATTAGTGCTTTTGAGTAGAAACAATAAAAAGTACGGGTATAGAAATCTCTCGTGCAACATAGTGACTAAAATCCAACTCAACTACCTTGCATGCCAAATTCACGTGATCCCCTTCCTTGATTTCTTTAAACAAACGAAATTCCTGTCTGCCTACACAGCATATCAAAAACCTTGAATTCACACATCAAAATTTAGCAAGGTATAAAGCTAGATTATGAAGTCATGAATAAAACTTAATGGATGTATGCAAGTCTATACTGAGTAATACAGAATGCAACACCAAAGTACCATCATTTGGCTGAAAGTTGACCCGCCATTTTCTAAGTTCGTGTATGCATATTCTGTCCTCATTTGTACGCTGATACTTAGAAGAAACTTGATAAGGAACAAGATCATCACTATCTTTCCCTTGATATAAGGCAAAAGAGGAAAATGCTTTACTGTAAACGAGATTATATTCCCCATCAAACGATCTTACCTACAAAAGGTAAAACAGTGAATATTTAAAGAATACAAGATGTAATTTTGTCTATACAAAATAAATTTCACTTCTATTCAATAAGAGTAGCAATTAGCAAATGAACATACAGTTTATGTCAATGTAATTTCAACTTTACAACACAAGGTCACTAATCAATATCTATGTAAACTCGTGAAATACATTAACTTCAACATGTGAATGCAAGAGGTTAATATGAAAGCATACCGAAACATTACAAAGGTGAATCACATCTCCGGCTTCAGCAACATGGGGAAGCTTATCAGCAGTGAGAGAAAAAAGATTAACAGCCATACCGGTTTCATGATGTGATTGATCAACTATTCTTAAGACACAGCAGTAATCTGCAGAAATTTGTTATGAACACCATGAGCAGCAGCATTAGCAGATTATATATTTCATGCAATACTCTGAAAAAAGAAGGTCATCAAAGTTGGTCAAATTCAAACACTCCACACATCACACACAAAAAAAAGTGAAACCGGCTCAAAAGACACCTTCAGAGAAACACTCATCAAGCTACTACCAGTGGAAACACATGGCAGCTGTAAGCCCGGCCTTTTTATCATCATCGCCGGTTCTCAAGTTAAATGTTTCTTTTTTATAAAATAAAAGTAAAGAATAGAAGAAACCCATAAATTTGAAAGAGGAAAGATGCAAACTTTGCAACTAGAAATGAAGATACATACCAGTGCCTCTCGTAGTCTTAGGGAAGGAATATTCGAGGATAACCGCCACAACAGACACTCTCTGGCTGAGTAATGAAAGAACATCTTTTATCGGAAAACACTTCATTCCGCTTCTGGAAGCCATTTCTCTCTCACATACTCAGTTAGGGTTTTGCGTCAAAGCAATGGAGGGAGACGACACTCAAAGTTACCAGCTTTTTTGGATGAATCGGAAGATACTCAGTAGTCACATTAATATAGTAATTTTTTTTGAAAAAATGACAACTAAAATATAAATATTTGTATTATGTTGAATATTTTATATATAAATAGTAACAAAAATAAACAAAAAAATAATCTTGATATTTTTTTAGTCTATATTAGCGGATTCTACTTAAATGTGAAAGTTATTATATTTATATGTTTAAATAAATATTATTATAATTTATTAATTGATATACAATTCAAAAAAATTAATACTTTAATAAAAATAATTTATATTGTAATCACACATAATGAATATTAATTAAGTTAAATGACATTTAGATATATTATTAGAATTTTCGGATATACATCGTATACTTAATCAATTTTATTGTATTATGTATAGTTTGTTTACTAAAAAATAATATATATTTACTGAAATAATTAATTTGTTTATGTTTAATTTGATTAATTTTAATTTTTAAATTTTTTTTAAATGATAACCTTTAAAATATATTTTAACTAAAATTTAAAAAAAGTTAGATAAATTAATTACTATATAAAAATGAAATTAACTATTACAAATATTTTTTTAATATGTATCTCATTCTTAGTGCATGTTATTTCATAAATATATGTTATTTTTTAGTTTTCTTAATTTATGCACAAAAGAACTCATATATGAATAACAAAATTTTTATACGTTGCACGAATTGAGGGGTTAATATATTTTTATTATTTTGATATTTAATTTAATTATAAAAATAAGTATATGAATTTTACCGTGGTTAATAATTTGTATTTTTTAATAATTTTTTAAATAACATGTCCCTTTATGAACTCAAGTGCTGGTCCTTTGTACAGGGTCATGATCATGGCTCCTGACACTGTCACTATTGTTCCAATTACCTTCGCTACGCTGTGAATCTTTCTCAAATTCACTGTCTCTAACCTGGTTAACAATAATAAGCAAAAATTGCAACAAGAATAATAATCTTGTTAGACATATATATATATATATATATATTATTAAGTAGATATATGTTTATAAAAAATAAATATTACTATGTATCTTAATATATTGTGTCATTTTAAAAGAGGTTATTATTTTAGTAGAAAAATATAAAAATAATTATATTTAGTACTAAATATTTTTGACATGCATATAAAAATACAGTCGTTACTAATTAATCACATATTTAAATTATTTTTCAATTAACCAAAAAAAGCAAATACGTGTGTAATTGTTAAAAAAATACTCGTGGCAAAACAATATTCATTATAAAATATGTATACATAGCAAGAATAAAAAAAATAATCACTTAATATGTTGCATTGTAGTATGTCTTCTTTTCTAAAATTTTGAATAAAATAAAAATATTTAACTTATTGTTTGTAACGATAGAAACTACTTTCAAAATTACTTTCACTTGTAAAATACATAATTGTTTTTGATTAATTACTTAAATTAGTCTCCAAAAATTTTAAAAGTGGATATTTTAGTCTTTAAAAAAATTAATATACAGATCAATTCCAGGTTTTATTTTGGCAGATAGGGGTGTGTATGACCCGGCCCATCCCCGAACACTTTAGGAGCTAATTTGGTGTGATTTTACCGGGTCTAGGGTCGGGTAAGAGTCTCAAAAATAGACCCGGTTATTATTTCGAGTCGGGTCTGGGCTATGGCTCGGGTCACCCGAAATCGGCTCGGTCATCATACACAATTAATATTTTGTGTTATTAGTGATGGATGATGGCTATTTTTATGTGGAATTTAAGTATTATAAATTTAATATTTTGTGTTATTAGTTATTATAAGACTCTAAGTTAATATTTTATGTTTAAAATGCATAAGATTTTAGACTAATGCATAATCTTGTGTTATTTGTATTGATTTAAATATTTGGTGTTATTAGACAATATTAGTATTGATTATGGTTATACTTTAATTTTAAGAGAAGAGTTGGTTCTTGTTATATTTTTCTAAGTGAATTTTACCATGTCAAATAATGATTGGAGTCTTAAAAATTTGGATATTTTCACATGCTAACTTATAAGAAGGTACCAAGGTAATGTAATGTTAACGGCCCGCTTTTCACCCGATTTTTACCCGGTATAATCGTGGCCTGAAAGTGTATAGGTTTCATCAGGTATATGGTCGGGTTCGGGTCTAATAAATAGGCCCGGTATATATTTCGGGTCGGGTCTGGGTCACATCAAATCCGGTTTCACCCAACCCATGCACATTCCTACCGGCAAACAAATCAGTCCTCAGTTCATTTTATGGCAGAGTAATTACCCATATTAGTCCCCAAAAATTTTAAAAAAGACATTTTAGTAAAAAAAAATTAATATACAGATCAATTCTTAATATTTTTCTCGGTCAGACATAACCGTCTTCCATCCAAATTTTTGTATTTAATATAATCAAAAGATGTCCTACTTTAAAAAGCATGTTTGTATTAAAAGAAAATATTTTAATTTGGATTTCAAAACATTATTATTCACCTTACTTGTTTCTAACGAAAAGAATGTATTAATATGCTAGTGTCGTCCACATGCACAAAGCTAAGTTAATAATGATGCTTTGAAATCCAAATTAAAACATTTTCCTTTAATACAAACATGTTTTTTAAATTAGGACATCTTTTAATTATATTAAATACAAAAAATAAATTTATCATTATTTTTGTCCAAAAAATACAAAAAAAATTATGATACAATATTATTGTGTAATTAATAATAATAATTATTTTATTTTATTTTTTTTAATGAAGGACTGTTACAAGAAAAACGTTAAAGATTGATCTATATATTAATTTTTTTTGGGAATTAAAATGTCCATTTTTAAAATCCTTTGGGACTGGATAATTACTTTTCTGAAAAATCAACTGGAGACTAATTTATTTGTCGAAGTAAAACCTTCGAGATTAATCTGTATATTAATTTTTGTTGAAGACTAAAATATCCACTTTTAAAATTCTTAAAGACTGGTTTGAATAATTACTCATTTTTTTCTTTAAAAAAGTCAGTAGCATAATTCAAATTCAAGTTTGGCTAACAAATGGATAACTCTATTTTTAAAAGATAGTTTTATATTATTTATTTGCAGCATTTAAAATTAGCATAATAAAAGATACCGATAACAATTTATTTGATTTACTTTTTCTAGTTGTAAATGAAGTACTTTATAAAATACAATGAAAATATTAACAACAAACTACTTATAATGATTAAAGCCAAATTTCTCAAAATAATAAAGAACTATACTATAGATGTTGATATTCTAAAACATAAAAAAACCAATTTAAAATAGTAAAAGAGACTACCATCAAATAACGATTATAAAAGAATAAGACAACTTTGGATAATAAAAAAAGCATAATATCATGCAGCTGCTTCTGTAAATATTGTAACAATTAGCAAAGAGAATAAAAGAAAAACTTAAAATGGCATCAACACAGAGAATTTATTCATTCAATAAAACCATGATCTTCACATTCAACATAACTTATCAGCATCTCAATAGAAGCTACATGACTTGCTGCTTAATTGAAATTGATTGAAAATAAAATTATGAAAGTAATCCATTGCTTTTGGTATGTACATACATGGGTTATCTGTAGCCACCTGTTCATGGAAATAAAAAATGAAAGAGATGTCCTTAACTTTTTATTACTTTTATAGGTCCAATAACATATGCTATAGGATTATTAACAAAACTACCTAAAAAACTATAAAAAAAAAAAAAACCATTTCTCACTAGCAAGGCCATAATCGTTGTCTTTGGTGTGACCTGCAAACGCATATTATCAAACGAACATAAGCAATACATACATATTAGTATATTACTATCTAAATAGCTAAACTTCAAAGTGATCATTTCGTAGTTCACGCCTTTAGGGCTAAATTCAGTTTAATTAGAATGATTCAACTTTAGATCAGTAATACTACTACTTAGTACAATGAAGCAATCAAACTCAAAACACTTAAAGTAATAACACCAAAGAGCACAAAACTTTTCCAAAAAACCAAAAGTAAATAAACACTTCCATAATGAAGCAAGATAAGCAAAAAATATGTATCTAAGACCCATCACTACCAGAATGAGGAACGTAAAAAACTATCTTATGTGCTAAGAGACTGTCTGCCTTTCTATCAATGTAGAAGCTAGTTCTTGAATTTGGTCATCTTTCTCATTTTCTAGAATTTTTGTCTTTACTGTTGCTACAGCACGTTTTACTTTCTCCATTTTGTTATCATCTATCTTCTGAATACCATAATCTACTCTTGTGACATTCTATAGTTGATCTTTTCCCATCATCATATGAATGTTATATTCTTTCACATTAATTGATATATATAACACACCCAAAATAAAAACTAATAATTACATTAAAAAAATCATTCTGAATTAGACATTTGTTCACATGTATACCCCTTATTAATCTACAAATAACTACTATATTTATTTCTACTAAATGTGTCTGGATATTGGAAAAAAAAGATAGACTTATTTTCCTACCATTTTTCGCACCAGAAATTGATCCCACTGGATGTGAAGGAGACATCATATCCACATTATTTTCTTTTCCACTAGGTTTGGTTGAAACTGAAGCACATGGTAGCTGAGATTCATCACTTTTTTCTGATAACTCAACATCTATTATCGAGTCTTTTATTTGCAGATGGTCACCAGCTAAACCTGTAGATAGTGTTTGTGACTTGAGAAAGAACTACACTCTGTCTAACGAATGCAAAAGGAAATCACTCAAGATTTTAGAAAATAATTTCTAGACAAAATAAGAAGAAAAGGAAACGTAATTGGCAAATTTTTCTCAATAAAAGATACAAAAGCATGGAATTTAGTTGAAGAATTCCATATCCTAAATCAAAATGTGGCCATTGCAAATATCTTACCAATTGAATGGGTTATCTTACCAATCACAGTGTCAGGTAGCTTGAAACACATTGGCAGGATGCACCACCTGAAAACATAATGGAACATTCAATATTTTATTGGAATCAATTGCAATGTTACTAGATGAGAAAAACATTAACAAGATTATTTGACTCCTTTGCCTATAAAATCAGTATCTCTTGAAGAAGGTTTATATATATAATTATATATATGGTCTTATATGTATGTTAGTTTTCAATGTTCATCATTAGTATTTATTTAACTTATTGAATATAACACATGAAATGAAGTACATCTAAATTGAAACATAGGATATATCAGAGCAACACATAGAAAAGTTTACCATATTGGCAAGAGAACCGTGAGTTGATGCTGATCCAAAAAATTTCATGCCACGACAGAGATTGTAGCGGCCACCTTATTAGAGATACAGTTAGATATTTCAAGAATTAGTTACTAATTGGTTACATTTGTCATACCATATAAGGCTACAAGTCTCTGATCAATATGATTCTTAACTCACCTTTGCAGAAATTGCATGTTTGGCAACTGATTCCAGGCTCTAAGGCTACCTTGTCCCCTACTGCAAGAGATTGGACTTGAGTGCCAAGTTCTTGAACGATTCCAGCACATTCATGCCCTAGTACCTTCGGCTTGTTGGCAATAAAATTTGCACATCTCATAGTCTAGCAACAAAGTTTAGTCGTGTTCAAAGAACAGAATTAAGCAAATGCTAGAGTACTAATAATTAGTGATAATAAGAACTTTCAGGCTCTTACCTTATAGTAGTGAACATCACTTCCACAAATACCAACAGCTTTAATTCTAATTGTAACATCATGGGGACCTGAAATTGAAGATTGTCGATCATCACAGTACTCATGAGCTTCAATCACTTCATTAGATATCATGAGTGTAAAAGTTAAATGACTTGAAATTTTAAGTATGGATAAGAAGATCAATTTACTTAAAGAAGGAAGTGGATATGGTTGAATTGATAGATTTTTAACACCAAGAATCCAAGCTGCCATGTTGATCTCTTCATCTTCACTTTGTGACATTTCTGTGTTAATCATCATCATCTGTTGCTAATGCTTTTCCTTGTGTCATATCTAATTTCATCTGCATAAAGCATCACTACCACTGTCACTGTCCTTTGCACTCTTCATTATTCAGTTCATGATCGACAATTATCCATATCATCTTTTGGACTATGCTAATGCCACTTTGTGTCTTTGTAAGAAAATGATGTCAAGGTATGACTTTGTACTGGTTTGTATTTCATTGCTTCAATTTTTTTCCTACAACTTATTCTGATTTAGCACCACTAAAACATATTTCACCATTGTTTATTGAGAAATTAATAACTCTTATGGGGGAAAAAATTAAAATATTCTGATAAATCACTATTCAATGACTATGCCAGAATTGCATACTTTACAGGATCCTAATTATTTTTAGGGTTAGAGCCATACTTATTAGTGGATCAGTCCCTAATCCATAAATGAAATTGATTGATATGTTATGGTGCTGAGCTGAGTTCATGCTTTGATGACAAAACAAATAGGGAGTTCTATGGTTGGTATGAGACACAGTCATGACATGAATAAATACAATAGGATAGATTATAGAAGCATGCATGCTCTTCAGAAAAATCCATTAGGCATTAGCAAAGGCTGAAAGCGATTTATAGCATATAAACAGCCACATGTGACATGACCATATCACAATATGGATGAGGACAAACCACCCATATGGTCTCTATGACATTTATACGAAAAACCACTCAGATTAAGTGCAAAGATTCATCATTATCTCGTTACTGATAATTCATGTAACCATTGATGCAAAAGAAGCATATAGTTCAGCAAAGAGCCAAGAGCATACAGCAAGAAAGTCCTTACCACAGGTGAATGCTGATCAGTTAGTTTACTTCAAGTCGGCACATGCTAGAGCCCCTTTGTATTTCAGATAGTGCCTCGTAAATTTCAGATTTTGATTCTAGGCTATATTTAGTATGAATTGTCATTGTCTTTAAAACAAGTCCTCTTTGTAAAATATAAGCGGTAAATTCATGCTCCTCTGGACTGTTTAGATATCCTCGATGTTCAACGGTGTTCAAATGCGATACAATACAGTGAGGAATGCTAAGTGGCTGTGTCCAACCATTGCGGGATTTTAGGTAAGATCCGCTCGAAATAGAATCCACGAACTGAAAACAAGGAACAAGTCAAGTCAAAGGATGCAAACAAAATTGCAAATAGACAAAAAGTTGAAGTGATGAGATCAACCATACCTGAGATATATAAATTTTTAGAGCTTGAAGCTTAGGACAACTGTGAAGCAAGTCTATTAGAAGACTACTCTGGAAAATATGAAAATCGAGTTGCAGCTGAATCAAATTGCAAAAGTTGGGAAGGTCTAGTACTGGCGCACAAATCAAACACTGCGTGCAAAAGATCATTGGATATTAATTTCAACACATTGACTAAAACCATAAATTCATCGTTTTGTTAAGCAAATCACCTCGATTGTTGAAACTTGCAGCCAAAAGAATTTTGTTTTGCAAAGTGCCCGGAGGAGCTTAGGAACCCAAGCAATATTCCCAGATTTACGAGAAATATCTAGAGATGCTCTTTTTATGTTGGGATAATCACAAACCAAAATCTCTGCGTAACAACCTCGTAATGTGAGACGTAGGTATTCAAGAGATGGAGTGTTTACCTCAAGAAGCTCAAGTGTCACATCTTCGGAATCTGAATATTGTTCCTGCAAAATGCTAGTAAATTAAAAATCAGAGACAAAGTCATGCGATAAGACCATATTACATCACAATAATAATAATAACAACAGTGACCTCAAAGGTTAAACTCTTCAAGGAAGGAGGCATGTGGAATGCTTCAAGACGAAAATCAATTAAAGTGAGCCTAAGAGTTTCAAGAGCTGGGCAACCAGATAGAAGCAAATCGAGGTCCACATAGTTGAAAATGACATGCAGCTCTAGGTTCTTGAGGGATGGGAAAATACTTTCACTGGGAGTGGGAACAAAATCCACAACAATCATAATATTACCGTCCAAAACGAGCGACACGAGCGAAGTGCTATGCAAATTGCGAAAATACAATTCATAAGTCTGCCCATCGGTCCTCACAGAGAAATAGAGTTCACTAACCCTGCCGATGACGTGCTCAATCCAACCAATAAGGTCTGTATACCCAAATTGACCCACCGGGCAAGAGAGGCAGAACTTACGCATGGGAAGCGGGAGCAGAAGCGGCTCAAACTTCTTGAGAAAAATAAGAAAGCGCTCTTGTGCTTCATTACGTGAAAGTTCAGGGGTGTAAAAGAAATCATCGTTGAGGTCCAAGGCTTGGACTTTCTTCCAGAGGTAGCGCCACCTGCGAGAGAGGACGCTGGTGGCCACGGACGTTCTGGTTGGAAGGAATGAGAGGATGTTGCACAGGATTTCATCCGGCAACCTGCTGATAACGTCCCTATCAACTGCTGCTTTCCTTTTCCTTTGCCTTTGCTTCCGCCGTTTCCCCATTTTCACAGCAGAGCAGCTGGCTAGGGATTGTGGTATTCAAGCGTGTCAAACATTTAGTAATAAAAGAAAAAAATGGAACAAATTGAAAATGCTCAATATTTCAGTAGACCTTCCAAAACTTGCACAGAATGCAGGTTTCGGAGGCAAACCGTGGATCTGCCCCGTGTTTCCCTTCAACTGTGATATTGTGTTCATTAACAATAACTAGCAAAAAGCCCAAGACCATTGTTTTTTATAAATTTGTTGATCTCAAATTTTAAATTATATTATTAAGTATTAACAATAGATGTCTACGTATTATTGATTTGATAAAAATATGATGTAAAAAATTATAAAATTACCTACTTAAAGTAGTGAAATAGGTGATACATGACAGAAAAATATAGAACGTAAATAATGATATATTTGTCTTATATAAATATATTTATTAAGCTTAAAAATATTATCATAATGATAGTTTAATTTGATTATAAAAAGTTAATATATAAAATTTAGAATGGTTAATTCATTTAATAATAGTTAATATATTATCTTTATAATTAATAATTTTAATTAATAACTTCTAAATTATAGTTTAATTAAATTTATTAAAACAAATAAATATATAGATTTGTTGTTATATAAAGGAGAAATTAACTATCTTATATGTATTCTAATTGGAAAGAGTAATGATAAATAACCAATAAAATTTATTATTTTTTTAATATTTGGCTTACACTTTTTTTTGTGCCTTCTTGCCTTACACTTTAAACACTAAGTATTAATTTTATTATAAAATTTTAATAGTATAAGAAAATATCGACTCAAAGTATTAATGCTTAACATTTTTTTAAAGTTAAGCACAAACGTTCATTATTTTACACACAATTTTTTATATATAATCCTAGTACATTAAGACTATCTTTTCATTAAAATTTTTTATAAAAAATCATATATTATATTTTTTATTATTAATTAATTATTAAATTTAAAATTTAACTTATAATTTAATTTGTTACATATTATTTTATTCATGAATTATTATTTAGTAAGTATTTTATGAATAATATATTTTTAACATATCTAAAAAGTCATTTTTATTCACAATGACATAGAAGTGAACAAAAAAAAAAGATATTTTTCAAATTCTTCACTTTCCATATTCTCTTCTCGGTTTTTCTATTTTCCCTCTCTCCTTTTATTTCCTTCTTTATTTGTTGTAAAACTGAAAAAAGAAAAAAGAAAAATAAATTAGAAGTGTTTCCTCAAACTTATAATCCAATAACAATTACTAAAACACTGCCTCATAAATAAATTCCAACTATTAATCACATAAATTACTAATGTATTCTTAGAAAATTACACACATTCCTTCATTAGCCTAATTATAAGCAACAGTTGACATGTATAGTTACCTAACATAGTCATTGATACAACAACACAATCAACATTTTTATTCTACTTAAGCATATATGCTTAAGTAACACAAATCAACATTCAAGCATATGTTAACATCCTTACACACACGCACACAAACACAAAAACAAAAATAAAAAAAAATGTAATGCCTTAAAGCATAAATCATATAAACCATCAACTACTTCAGTTGCTAATGGCTCATACCTAGTGAAATAACTATTTTCTTTTAGTTCTTTGAATAAATAATTGTGCTGGTTTTTTCTTCTATAGCTTTTACAAACTGATAGCTTCTTTGGAAGTTTTTCAAAAAAAAAAAAAATTCCCTCATCCACTGCTAGTCCATCAAATTATTCTTGATGGGAACCATTTAGGGGGACTATCTATGATGATATCACATGAGCAACATCGGTTAAGAACAGTGATTTTTCCTAACTCCTTGACAATAGTAATTGAATATGAGCTTGTTTGATCTAAGAGCTTCTGAACTTTTGGGCCATGATATTTTTGGTAATACCTACAAATATTAAAAAATTATCACAGATTAAGAAGGTAAATAGGTGCACCAAAAGGAAAAAAGAATTACTTATATGAGATTTTTATCCTGTCATAATTTAAAAGCCAAAGCCTCTTAAAAAAGACTATATGAGATAATGAAAAATTAAGGCAGCTTTTTAAAAAAACAGAGAAAGAAAAAAGAGGGTGGTGAGGGAACCAAAGCTTCTGCCTCATCAATTCCAGTCTTACTTCAGAAACTTTTTGCTTCTTTAGCTCTGCATATTCAATAGAAGATATAGAACTCTATCACAAAAATATTACTCTAGCACAAAAAATACAAAGTTCATTGATGTTAAAGCATAGAAGAAAACTACCAATTAAATTTTGGAAAATTATGTTTACATAATTCTAATCAGACTCTTATAAGGAAACATAATGCAGCAAATTTCAGCATCTGTTTTTCTTTTAAGCATTTGCCAGTCCTCTCCTTCAGCTTTACCTGCTGTTTCTTTCTACTATAAGACCACTTTCACTCCAACTTGCAGGATCAGACACCACCATAAGCGGTACCTTTCAACAACATAATCTACTTCTCTGCTCTTCAACAATATTGGAAGTAACTCAACAACAGGATACGGTGTTGAAAATCACTATGTCTCACCTGTTGACTTAGTTCTCTTTCTCCAAAGCTTTGTTCCAACATCAAAGAAATACTAACTGCAGTTCTAGCTATGCGCCAACAGATATGCCCGAGTATTCAAAGATTGAAAACAACTGTGCAAATATAGAATTATGAAGACAGAAAGGTATTCATCAAATACAAAGGCAGATCTGCAGGCTTTAGCTTTGTCACCTTAACAAGGAACCTATAATGACCAAGCATGCAAGTGCTAACAATATCCAACATGCATTACCTTTCAAAACAATGCTAGTTAACACTTTTCTCCTCTTATTCCTTCACTGGTTCCACACCCTCCTCATCAGCACCCTCCTTTATGCAAAAATTTATCATCTTATATTCAAGAAAGGAAATAACACCAGGCCCAAAGTTTCTTATTGGGGACAACATGCCCTTCTAACAGCTAAGTCAAAACTTCTGATTTTGTAAGTAGACAGTCTCAATAAAATAAAATAACTTGGTATTCAAATAAAAAAATACCTCCTTGATGAGCTGCTCAATTTCCTCTCCATCTCTGAGCTAAGCTCCAACACCTTGACCTCCCACCTCTTCACTTTCTTTCTCAAAATTCCAGAATCTTTCCATCAAACAAATTTCATTCATTATATGCTATTGAGATATATACTATTTGAGAATTATCTATCAAACAAAATATACCTAAAGTTTATAACAATTGCTTGAATAAATGCCAAATAGCTGAAGGAACAGAATATTATTGGCAATAAGGTAAAAGAAAAGCTAAAATATTCATAAACCTAAACCATAACATCTATATCCCTAACGCTACTAACTACTAACATAACTGAAAAGGAAAAAGGCCTAACTATGAGCTATCCTCAAATCTGAATCTTTAAGCGCCCGTCTTGCAAATGCTACCTGAATCAACATTTTGATTTTCCTCATCAAGATATGCTTAAATATAAATTTTAGCTTACTTTTAAAACAACTGAAATGGTTATTTGGTCAACCTTATCATCCAAATACAACAACAATTATAGCATTAAAAAGGAAAAGGATTGCCTTATGAACAAAATTTATATAGTTAAATAGTTAAATTCATTTTAAAATCTTTTTTTGTTGTTCTTTCTCACTGTTGCTCTCATAATAGCAAATAAAAGGCCTTGCGGAGAAAAAATTAATAAAACAAAGAAAATACATATAATAAGAAGCAAAGCATGAATGGTGGTGCAAGTGCTGAGGCAGAGGCAAAGTACTCTGAATTTGTGGAAGTTAATCCTAGCAAACCTGTAAATAGATATTAAAATTGCCAAACCTATAAATGCCTAAGCCACTCAATTTCAAAGGATAGATAGTAACTGAAACGAATTTTTTTTACCATATCAAATTTCAATAGATAAAAGCAAAGGAAACAAACAATGACATCAATTTCAAAATTTTGAGCCCGAATACATTTCTAGATTAATTGGCAATCCAAAGCAAATATGCATCAGAGGAAATGCCACAAGAATAAAAAATTATAAAAGTGTTTATGGAGAGTAAAATATTACATTCCATGCTCTGCAATTCTTCCATATAGCACTATGGCTCCTAGAAACCGCGTATGCTCCTCCTATGTCCATCATTCTCTTTGCTTTGCATTTGCATGTAGTTTTCTTGTCTGCAATTTGAATTCGAATGGAAGAACGTGGTTGTGAGAAGAAATGAGAGAAAGATTCAAGTGAGAGACATAATTAGAATTGTATGTGTCCTAAACTCTTCAACAAAATCGATAAATGAAGCCAAGAAGCTAACAATTATTCCTTCAAAGACAAAATTGTTTTATTATATACTAATAATTTGCACCTTGGAGACATCTTTGTCTAAGCTTCTGACAGTGTTGGAAAGCAAGGCATTCTCCTTCACCAAGTAGCCAATTTGTCGAAAGCCCAATTTGTGTACTTGACGTTCCAAGATTCAAAATGCACAAAAATGAATACACATCTAAATATATTTTTAAAAAAAATAGCTTCAATTTTTTAATTAAATTCCAAACCAAAAAGAATAAAATGGGTAGGAGCATACATACAATTCTAGTAAAAGAATATTATAGTAATTGTGTTTGATTGTGTAACTACTGAATCTTATACATCTACAAATCATGCTTTCAATGGCATCCTATAAAGCCTCGAATCTTTCAATAATCCATTTACAAATTGTATTTATACCATTTCTGAAAGAAATAATACATTCTTTTGCCAAAAATGATTTCTCAAAGAAAAATAATACCTGCCGAGGGTCCATTCTTCTTCCACCTTGGCCGACTCTTTTTCCCTTTTGCAAGAAGATCTGCAGTTGAAGAAGCAGCTGAACTCAGCATAGCTATTAAAATGTTTCCTTTTTCTTTACTTTGAAAAAAAAGAAAAAATATTTAATAACAGCAAAACATAATTTCTTGGAACTCTGCTCTGTGCTTTGTTCGCTGCTATGAACACCAAAACATGAAGTTTAATAAGAACATAATAATGTAATAAGAATACATGTAAATAAACACGGTTGAAAAACGTAAAGACTTAAAAAAAAAAAAATTACCATGATTTTAGCAAGATGTAGGACTCTGTTTTCAATTAACTGCTCTTGAGGCCAAAAATGAAAGCTATCAGGTCAGGGAAAAATAAGGCTACAGTTGGTGAGAGGAAGTGGAAGAGTGGACATTATTGATGAGCTGGTTATCACCTTGAGTGCCAGTGCTGATGACAAACCTTGCGGGTTTTTCGGCTAGCTTCTGCTCCTTCCACAGCTGACCAATGGAGGCAAAGAAAGGCTTCATCTGCGCCCCAGAGGCTTGAAACACAATTCCAGTTGGTGAGATGAAGATAAAATGAAGAGGACGATCAGAGAAGAGAGAAAAAAGAAAAAGAGTGTCGAAAGAATAGAGTGATTCTGATTTCCGTGGGCGAAGGAGAGAGAAACCCAGAAATAGATAGAAAAAAGAATTGAAATTTGAAATTTTTTGAAGAATTACGCCCAAAATTTGCCATTGATCATCCCGGCCTCACATGTGGTTTTATTATAAAAATTTATTGGTATTTATCCATTAATAATAATAGTTGTTACTTTTAATTTTAAAAAAAATTGTGTATAAAAATTTATTGTACAGTATAAGACTGTTCCGTGATTACTTTTCAGAGATCAAATAATCTTGATATTTTCTTAGTCCGTATTAAGGGTAATTTACTAAAATAAATAATTTAGTTTTTAATTTTATTAGAATATATATTTTGTAAAATGAATATTAAAATGTATTTTTTTTTTAAATTATATAAATAGTGGCAAGGATCCATAGTTTATAAATGAACGTAAATCAGTATAGGAATTTTGTGGATTATGTTTAAAGCCAAATTACACATAATTCGTGGTAGGGTGTCGCAATTTGTGTGTGAATTGCAAACGTCCATAAACAGCGAACTTTTTAGCTTCTATATCTTCATTTTCTTGTTCTGCATCACTATACCCTGGCTTTTTATTATTTTGTTTTAATTTTATCATATGATCAATATTTGTGTTTATTTATTTAGTTTTGTTTTCATTTTTTTCTTCGGGCTATGTCTTCTCTAACTATGGGCTCATTTCATTGGTTAAGTTTTCTGTCATTTGATCAAGATAATCTCAATGACCTGATTCTTACTTCAAATTTAAGAATAATTTATTTTTATATAATATCAAATATGAAATAAATTTTAATCTTAAAATAATTAATTGCATTTATATAGATCAACCATTAAAAAATAAGACTAGTAAGTTAATTTATTATTTATCATAGCTCTTTTAATTCAAGTAGTATATACTCAATACTAAATAAAAAAATTTAACAAATATATTTTTTCAATCTTAAATTTTAGAACTAAATTGACTATAAATTTAACAAATATATTTCATGTTTGATATTATGTAAAAATAAATTGTTTAACTTAATAAAAAAATTAAATAACTAAAAACATACATTTAATAAAAATAAAAATTTATATTTTAAAATATTAAAAAATACATTTTAAAAATAGACCAACTGAACATATTTTTATTATTTTCAACCTTTAAAAATAAGGTATCTTTTAAAAAACATTAAATATAAAAAAATAAAAATAAAAATAAAAAATGAAATCTAAACCTGTTGTTGAGTTAAGAAATTAACAAAATTAATTAATGATGACAAACATTATTTTATTGGACAAAATAAATAGTATTGATTATTTATGTTTAAATGTTGCAGGCTAAAATACATTGCTACAGCAGTCCAATATAAAGCAAGCTGAATATATCTTAGTAGGCCACAAATTAATAAGAAACCCAAAGATGATAAAAAGAATGCAAACGGGCTGAACTTGAATAGAACCAACCCAAGTCCAATTTGATTTCAGCAAGCTAATCCCTCCATCTTGCTTCCAAAGCAACGTTCACTTTTTTCTGTTTCAGTCAGAACTCAGAGAAAGAGAGAGAGAAAACTTAGCTCCCAAGTTGTTCACCAAAGAAGTAAGAAAGAGAAGGCTTAAGCAAAAAGGTTAAAGTCTAATCACCCACATTAAAATGTATTATGAATTCAGAAACTAAAAGGTGATTTCATTTTCTTATACATGCATTATATCTTCTTCTCTTCATCTTCAACGCTCTGCATATCCATTATGAGTTACATGGGAAAGATGATCTCTGCTCTTCACTGCTGTGCATCTACGGTCACAAGTGTGTCTTGAGGACCAAGTTATTTTTCAATGGCCAATATCTGAGTTTACCATTAATGATATATGTTTCTGCTGTTCTGTGGCTTTCGGTCAACAAGAAAATGTCAGAACCAAAGTTCCTATTTTGAGGATTAACAGAAAAAAGTGAGATGGTGAGTTGGTGAGTCACAAAGCTTGAGAGTTGACCTAGGAGAGAGTAACTCAGCAACATGCAAGAAGATACAAAAGAAGTTGGTTCACCATTCAGAAGCTAAGGAGAAATAACCAGTGTTCTTGAGGTGTATGTTTTGAGAAGAGCTATCCGAAGAAGTTCATCTACTTGGACAGTGCTTCCTAGTCAAAGGAGCATTCTGCCAGAAAGAAGAACCAAATCAGAGGCTAGAAAATCTGGTTTATCACATAGCAAAGAGGCTGTTGAAGAGTCAATGTCTTTCATGTTTTACATATTGTAATTTACTTTTCAATGTTTATTTTTCTGTAATTTTTTTAGGTAAAAGGCTGAATGAAAGAGTCATTGAAAGAGCCTAAGAGTGAAAAAAGGCAGAGAGATACACATGAGTAAAAAGTTTAGAGTTATTTCAGATTTCTTTAGGTTAAGTTTGTGTCTTGTATCTTGTACATGTGAGGTACCCCCTTTCTTAGTTGGGTGAGCACTAAAAGTGAATAGTTAGGTATTAGCATAACCAAGTCAAGTTAGGTTAGAACTTGAGAGTGAAAGGATTGTGTCAATCATGTGGAATTGGTGTATGTAATACTTTAACTATAATGGAAATTCCACCACTGTTGTGGTGGAGACTGGATGTAGGTTGCATTGCACAACGCAACTGAACCAGGATACATGATGGTGTCAGCTTCTCTCTTCCCTACTCTGTTCTGTTTTTTGATATTCATGAGACAAAAATAAATTGTCTCATAAATTTTTTGCAAACAGAATCAGAATTGAAAGTTTGTTTTAAAGGGTTATTTCAGTAACACAAAAGAAGGTCATAGATTCAACCCCCTTCTCTAAATCTTCTACAAACTTCACCTGTTCTTAACAACCCGCTTCTCTCTTTGTGTGAAACATCCAAGCTTATTATTGTTTAAGTAGAAAGATTCAATATGATCATTCCTTATCCATCCTAATATTCTAATAGAAGTCATTTGGCTTGCAACAGCAGAAAAATGGCCGCTGTTCTATTTTGTAGGTGTCTCATTTTGCAGGTGTCAGTGGGGCAAATATAAAAAAATGAAAAGCAAAAACCACACCTTGGTCGTCAAGTGTCAGGGGCTTTTTACTAATGAGATGTCAGACATGAGTGAAGCACTGAAACTGGTAAAAACTATGCTAAAGTTGAAGATTCAGGTTGAAAAAATGTTCAACTGAAAGCAAAAAACACATATACACACAAACTGCGAGACCTCTGCCGCGGTTTCTAGCCATTTTGCATATCAACATAAACCGCAATAGGAGTGTAGCGGTTTATGAGCGTTTACAATTCACACACAAACTGCGACATCCTACCGCGAATTATGTGCAGTTTGACTTTGAACGTAATCCGCGAGACCTCTGTAGCGGTTACGTTCATTTGTAAACTGTGGGTCCCTGTCGCAGTTTACATAGTTTATGAAAAAAATGTATTTTAATATCCATTTTGCAAAATATGTATTCTGATAAAATTGGAAGCCAAATTATTTATTTTGATAAATTACCCTATTAATTAAGTTTATTATTGAATTGCTACACCATTATTACATGTAGGGGTGTCCATGGATCGGATCATATCCGCATCCGATCCGAAAATTGCGGATACGATCCGATCCGCAAATTGATTGGATCGGATCCACACCCTTTGCGGATCGGATCGCGGATATCTGCTCTATATCCGCGTATCCGATCTGCGGATCCGCAGATCCGCACTATAATAATTAAAAAATAAATAAATATATATATGTTTGGTATTATATTTACTTGTTTGTATGTTTTAGTTAGTAATTATTATTCATATATTGTATTATTTTATTTTTGTTATTTAGAGAAAGTGATTAAAAATATTTTAGGAATAAATAAGTTTAAAAGTATGAAAGAAATATTTTATCGAATTCTTTTACATAGAAATATGATTAAAAAGAGAAGGTTTAATCATGCGGATATATCCGATATCCGATATCTAATCCAATTCGCAAATGTGCGGATCGGATCAGAACGGATCTGGCACTAGAAAGTGCGGATATCATATTCGATCTGATCCGATCCGATCCACGGACACCCCTAATTACATGCGTGTATTTGAATAAAGATTTTTTTAATTTATGCCAATCAAAAAGATTGATAATGACCTCACAATTAACCTAGATACATTATTCTCGTTGAAATTACTTTATTTTAAAATTGATAATAATAGAAAGACAAAAGAGAAAATCAATTTAAATTTATCTTATTTACCATTCATTAATTTTAGCGACAATTAATAAATATTAAATAAAATAAATTTAAACTATTTAAACTAATTTACTATTGTCTTCTAAATATTATTGATTTAAAATAAAAAAGAAAATATATTTAATGGTCCTTGACGAATGATTCAATGGTCCTTGCATTTTTTTTTTCACCAAAATTGGTGAAAGATAACCATTCCTTTACGCTTTTGGGCACTTGTATCTTGGGCTCAATCCTCCTTCAAAACTATTAAGCGTTATAATATCTATTTATTGAAAGTCCACCTATCCTGATAATTTTAAAATAGCATAAAAATATTTTTTGGGTTAAAATAACATTAAAATAAATATATTGAATTAGTGAAATATGATGTAAAATATTAAAATAAATTATTATTTTGACCCACAAAAAATAAACCAAAAACAAAAGAAACAATATTTTTATTTTTTAAAATTAATTTAGTTTGACAAAATATACATTTTGAGGATAAATAATAAATAATGTATTTATTTAATCCAATTTTTTGTTGAGTCATCTAAAAAGTTATTTGAAAAATATATATAAAAAATAATAATAAATTAATTTTTTTTTATTTTTTAATTTTTTAAATATTTTTTCAGTCATGTAAATGATATAAAAAAAATATTTAAAATAAAATGACCAAATTAAAAAGATAATTTTTTAATCTTTAAACATATTTACAAAAAATTATATTGATATTTATAAATTATGAGATATATGGCATGTTTTAAAATTTTGTCAAATTAAAATTATATTTTAAAGATAATTATGAGATATTTGACACGTTCTAAATTTTGTCAAAATTTCTACAATAAGAGATTATAATGTCAAAATAATTATTTTAAATGATTTTTTCTGTATCTTTTATTGACAAAATATTAAAAATAGTCTAAAGATATTTTTTATTATTTTTTATATGTTTTTTTTAAATAAATTTTTAGATAACCCAACAAAAGGCTGAATTAAATACATGAATTATTTGTCATTTATCTCAAAATGTCCATTTTACTTCTTGTCTCCTCATCTCACGCATTTCTCACCTGTCCTGCTGTCCACTCATCCACTCTGCAACATGCATTTCTCACCTGTCCGGTCAAGAGAATTGTAATGTTATATATTTTCCATTCAAGAGATTGAGGAGGCTTCCATTGGTTTGATACTTGTAGATGACAAGCTTTCAACTTGGCGTGCCCAGCATTGTATATGTTTTACCAGATCCTGTTTGTTCATAGCAGGTGTTTATCTTTGCGTATGGGCAAACAGGTTCGGTAAAACTTATACAATGATTAGGGCAGCCCTGATGCTCCAGATTTGGAAGGGTTGATACCACCTTCTCTAGAACAGATATTTCAGACTAGTCATCAATCTCTGAAAGATCAGGGTTGGAAGTACAAAATGCAGGTTGGTACCTAGTATACTTAGTCCTGGTTTTCATGTGGTTATACCTATGAATGGGAGCTGAAATATTTTGTTGACATTTGTAGGCATCAATCTTGGAAATATATAATGAGACCATCAGGGATTTGTTATCAAATAGACCAGACACGAACAGACAATAGTGTTCCTAACCTAACCATTGTGGATGTCTGTAGCGTGAACGAGATTTCCTCATTCCTAAAACAGGCTGCGCAATGCACGTCTGGTTTGGTTTATATATGTTGGATCCTCCAATATAATGCTTGAACGAAATTTTTTGAGTAGAGAGTAATACATTTTTGTTCTTGTTCTACGATTTACTTATAACTTAATATTTGTGCCCTTTCTCTTCTTTCAGGTTTGTGAGAAGGACACAGATGAATGAACAATCATCTAGAAGCCATTTTGTCCTTACTTTGCGTATTTTTGGGATAAATGAGGTACTTGGCTCCTAATACACATTGATAAACTTTTATTTTTCATTCCGAGACACACTTGTAAATCTTTGTTCTGTTAGTAATTTAGCATAAAGTTGAGTTCTTTTTCGATTTTCTAATCCGAATATTCTACAAATTCGTTTGCTTGATCGGGTTAAGGTCCCCAGATCTTTCTCTGCGTCTAACACGGTTTTTTTTTTTTTGGATCGAACTCCTATGTATTTCTTCAAGTTGCAAAATTTGAACCCAATTATGCTGTTAGAAGCTAATTATCAACCACCCTTTTCCCATTTGACTAATATGACAATGTTTTTGTGGTGATTTTGAATCATTGCAGATCAAAGATTGATTTTTTTGGTTTCAGCTTTTTGGGGTGTGCTCATGGTGGTGAGGTTTAACCCTTCGTGTCTCACACTGTATCAACATCCTCACCACTCTGTTTGTTTCTCCAAACAAGTATCTGTTAAAAGCAGTTATGGGAGACACATGAAAAGAGGTGGAACTTCAAGGCCCCAGATAGAGTTTCCTTCTCCTTTGGGGAATGGTGAGGGTTTGCGTGTGTTTGTTGTGTCTGATTTGCACACTGACTATGCTGAGAACTTGAATTGGGTGAAGTGCCTGGTGATGTTGCTGAGACATATGACTTGTTTGTTGTGACAATGTCTCTCTTGAAAGAAAGATTTGAGCATGTGTTCTATGTGCCTAGAGATCATGACCTTTGGTGCCGTCCGGAGGGACAAAAATATGTAAGGTCATTGCATTATATGCTGCACATAGATATGGTCTATGACAGAACACTATGGTGTTGTTTGGTCCGTGTAGCCAATCGCACCTAGCAAGACACAACTTAGTTGTTGTTATTGTTCTGTGTAGCTCAAATACATGTGTTAGTATCGACGAAGTTATGAAATCTATAGCCTAGAGAATGGAGTTTTATGTGACTCAAATTAGGAGAAAAGGGGGGCCTAATTCTGCTAGAATTTAAATATGCAACCATTGTTTGTCAATATATGCATTGATGTTGTTGGCTTGGCTCCTTTATGTACTATATAATCCTTTTATTCTGATAAAGTTTTCACTGATATGTCATTAGGTTGATTCTGTTGAAAAGCTGGATAAGTTGCTTGCAGCATGTAAGGCACTTGGAGTTGAAACACAACCAATGGTTATAGGTGAATTAGGAATCATTCCCTTGTTCTCTTGGTACCATGAGGTGATTACTTCCATATTGCCAAATTTTGTTACCTCCTAATTCTTTCACACCATGATATACTGGATCCAATTTGCTGCTTAAGGGCAGTCTATTTGAATGTTCAATCATCTTCTTTCGCAGAGCTTTGACAGAGAGAAGGACATAACGGGATTTCACATCCCGCCTTTGGAGATGGTGACTATTCTCTTAACTCCTAGTAAGCCATTTTTTCAATTAAGGAGTGCCTGCATAAGAACTTCATGTTATTATCTCTTAGCAATAACTTATATTGATCTCCCCTGAGATTATGTGATATTACAGTAAACACTCCATTGTTCGGTTTCTGTTCCAGACTTCCTGTAAGATCTCCATTAGGGAACTACAATACCTTGTGTCTGTTTAGATCCAGAATACTATGTGCACAGATTATTATAGAAATATTCATCTCTAATAGCAATCTTGTTTCTATTTCTTTGTGTTGCTCTCGGATTGCTCTGCCATTCTTTAAATGGATCTGAAAGTCCTGGTTGATTTTGATCGGCATAAATGCTGCCAAATAGACTGATCTTGATGTGAATTTGTACCTAAAATGATTTTTTTTTCTTTTTCTATTATACTTTTCGATAGGCATGTAAAGACTTCCATGCGTGTAAGTGGCCACAAGGACTTTCAAATGGAGATATGTCCCTTTCCATGTATTTTGATGCCATGAATGATAAGCAACTGGAGATGATGAAGGAGGTTAAGATAACATGTGATCACATTATTACCTTTTCCCATTTTGTTCCAAAGTGATAAATCAACCTGTCATTGAAATTGTTGCTTTGATGCTTTGCTTAAATTCTTGGTTATTCTTCTCTGCATGTTTTTTGTGATATGTCTCAGTGTTGAGGACCAACTTCAACTTCCAAGAAAATAATTAATCGTTAGACCCTTACCCTCATTTTAAGAGGAACTTGTTCCAAAGGATTAAATTCTAATATAATTTTCTCCTCTTCTTTTTTTAATTCCATTCATTTTAAAACATTTGTCACTCCAGAAATTTAATCGCTTCAAAATTTAATGTATAATTATATCCAAATACATTAATATTATACGTTTCTTAATTTGTTTTGTGATTGACATAGTTAATAATAATTAAGAAAATCCTAAAACAGGAGACCATACATATAATATAATATTTACATGTGATGATGTTGCCTAAACTTTATTTTCAATTGACCTAACTAATAATAGCTTAAAGCTAAAGCTCAATCATAAGAGAATTCAAGTCACATGTATCATAGTGAATTACTATTAAAAGATAAATTTAATTGGGAAAGTACAAGGAACTAATAAAATATTTGTACAAAGTGTACAATAGAAGTTTATGGAATATTAAAAATATAATTATTAGTGTTATTTTTTCTCATTAGTTAAATATTTTGGGACGAGTGGTATCATGACATAGTATTACAGCTTTAGATCTGAAAAGTTAAGAGTTCGATCCTTAGTAAATTCCAAAATCAGTTTAATATTTTGAGAAGATGTTTATTATTTCTAGTACTTACAAATAGTCCATTGTCTCCCTAGCGAGATCCAATTTAATTTTAATACACTATTCAATTTACACCTACCACTTTTTTTAAACACGATATAAGTGGCTCAAACACAAGCAAAATCAAGGACAAAACAGACACGATTAATTGATTAATGCATAAGAAACTTCCTTAAACATTCTAATTTAGGCCTCCAATCAAGTGACATTCTTCCAATTCCTCTACCCTCTAGCACCAACAAATTATATATGAATTTAGGGTTTAATGTGTGGTTTGTTTGTCTTTTAAAAAAAAAAGTTTGCCATTTTTAATATATTTCTGTCATTATTTAACCAACACAAATATTAAATTGTCTTTAACAAATAAATTTTACTAATTTATATGTACAAATTTTAAATAATACGAATAAAAATAATATTGATTCATGTGTACAAAATTTTGATAAATATAAGTATAAATTATATATTTTTTATGTACAAAACATTTATAAACATAAATGCAACTTTTTGTTGGTCAAAAAATAATATTTTTTGTTGGCCGTGTAGTATTGTTCAAAATTCAAAAAATAAAAAAATTTTGACTTTTCGTAAAAAAAAAAAGAACATGGGAAATTATTTTTTTCCAACTAATTATTAACCAATACTTTTTTATCCCTTAACCTTTGTCCATCTACTATTTCGTTGAAAATAGTGAATGATAAATAAAAATCAATTTTTATGTATGTAAAAAGCATTTCTCATCACCAATATAAAAATAAAAAAAGAATATATAACCAATTAATTATCATTTAAATTGATAGTACAAATTTACCTACATAAAGAGAATTTGAGCTGTAAAAACAATGTTAATAATTGTGTGGTTTCTTTAGAATTTAGGAAAGAAAGGAAAGAATTAATGTACTAACCATATAAGAGCTCAAACAAAGTTCCATCATTCATAAGCTCATAAATGATGAACTTTTGCCCCTCTGAATAATAGAAAGATATAACCTCTACAAGATTTTCATGCTTGATGCTCCCAAGCAATTGCATCTGCTGAAGAAATTCCTTTTTGCTCAATTCATTCATGCAGCTAAGTTTCTTCACAGCAACAAGAGCACCATTTTCAAGTGTTGCTTTGTATGTAATACCCAATTTGCCCCTCCCTAGAACTTCTGCTGATGCCCTTAACAAATCATCTAAGTCAAATACTGGAAACTTCTTGTTGGAAAATTCCAAACTTCCTAATCTTTCAGAATCTTCACTGAAGGAATGAGACACCATTTTCTTTGCCCATGCTCCAAATACATACCCTGTAAGAGTAACCATTAGAACTTAATATAAAAAATAAAAACATTCATGAATCTATATTCATCAATGTGAGACAACATTTTTCTTCATGACCAATTTTCTAGGCTTTTGAAGGCAGGGGAGATTCAAACTATCAAACTAAATGAGAAATCACAAAGTTGATCTAAGATCTAAGACAACAAATCTATTATAGGTAATGTACTATGTACTAATTCGAGTGTACGAATTCACAATTTGTCTGTGCACCGAAACATCATAAATACATTTTTCACATAAAATATTTTACTTGTATTGTACTACATACTTTTTTTTTTTGTACCGGAACGTATTGCATTCTATGTAACTATTATTCGGTTGGTCTTTCTGAATTTACACTATTTACTTACTATAAATTTAACCGTTGTTACAACATGCTTGAAATAAGACATCAACCTTACCTGCTGAATCTTTTCTTCTTGTTTCTTCTGCACTAGCCCTTCTTTTACAAAACAACAAAGCCATGATGATCAGAAACAGAAACAGTGCAGAAGAAGAAGCAATCAAAGCAATAATCCAAACTTTGAGTCTCTTATTTTTTCTAACTTCTGGTTCTGGCATAGGAGATGGAGCAGGAGAAGGTTCAGGACATAACCTATCCAATGGCTTTCCACAAAGATCCGTGTTATTGTCAAAGGAACTCACTGGAAACCTTTGAATCACATGAGTCTGAGGAATAGGCCCCACCAAATGATTATATGAAAGATTGAAACTTTCCAATGATGGTTGATCAAAGGATGGAATTTGACCATCCAAGTAATTCTCTTGCAGCTCCAAAACTCTTAGACTAGGAAGATCAGCATACCCAGAAGGAATTTTCCCTGAGAAGTGATTACCTGAAAAGGTCACTTCTTCTAAAGACACCAAATTGTGAGATTTGGTAGCATCCCAAGAAGCAAATTGTTTCTGAAGCTGAGTTTCTTCAAGAGAGTAATGTTTTGAAGAAATGTAGGATTTTTCAAAGTTCCACTAAGGTTAATCCCTTCAAGAACAATGTGAACAACATGAAAATTAGAACAAGTGATACCAAACCATTTGCTTTGATTTTCTCCAATGCATGGTGGACCAACCCAATTCCCATGCAAATCAATGGAAGAATTTAGAGAATCCCTTATAAACAACAAAGCCTCTCTTTCTTGTGGATAAAAACTTTGATCACTGCACAAGATCATGCTACTATTTTTGTTATTGTTGCTAAAAAAAAATAAAAACCGAAACAAAAACAATGATACATAGTAAAGAATTGTTGTTATGTTAAAAGGCAAGATCATGATTTGTTGAGAATTTTGCATAAGCCAGCTTGACATGAGTTTGGTAACCAATGAACAAAGTCTTGCACTCTTTTTTTTTTTTGTGCTTTAGTTGTTTTGTTCGAAACGGTCTGAACAAGGTTTTGGTTTGGTTTACTTTGTTTAATATTTTTCTGATTATAATATTATTAATTAACTACATAATATATATGGTGGTTGAACAAGATGACAGCTTTCAAAATGTTTCCTACTACATGGCATATTACGGTTCCAATTTTATATTTTTAGTAGATTAAATTCAACTCTTTTATTTTGTTACTGTATAATATTTAAATTTATAGATTTAAATTGTCATTTGTTACGATGTATGGACATAGATACAGACACGAAATACGATATGATACAAGATACATTAACACACAAATTTTAAAATTTTATAAGACACATAAACATGTATATAATTTTTTTAATTATTTTTAATATCTTATTTTAATTATATCAAGTAAGTATTTAAATATTTTATTTTAATAAATAATAATATATAATATTTTTAAATTTATTTCAAGAATACACGTTAAGAAGAAAGCTGGACTCGTGATAGTATTTAGGTGTATCCAAACATATCAAGTGAATAATTTTTTATTAAGAGACAATTAGACACAACAAACACACCTGTCGAACGAGTCTCAATGAATGTTATGTTTAAAATGTGTACGACATGCAGACACGACAACTCAATAAAGTATTCTTACCTCGTAGGTCATTTGTCATCCATATTATATATGTATAACTAACAATTAAAGAAGAGTAAAGTAATAATTAGATTCTCAAGAATTTCGACTTCGGACTAATCAGTCCTTGAAGAAAAAAAAGTATCAATGAGGTCCTCCACGATAACAAACGACGGATATGTATGTGCTTCTATCAATGAATACTACGAAACAAAATTGAGTTGTCCATATATTTCTTTATCTACAATTGTGTGTGTTCTAGTGCTGTGGAGTATGAAAATGATGTAGTTTTAACCAGTAAAGTATTTATTATCTTTTGAATTTTCATATATTTATCAACTCTCTCTATTTATTATGAATCCTATCAAAACAGGTAGAAGTTTCGCTCCAAAAATTGTTATTTGTATGACGATCTTTCATAATAAAAAATACGTCATAGTAGATAACAGTACATATAAATATTATCGTTAAATTTTACGTGATGAATTAATATAAAGACATCACATATTCACGTTTGTTATTGAATGACCAAATTAATACTTTTTTTTAATTAATTAATTCGAATTCAAAATCTTCACTGACTTAATTCTCAATTTACTCATTAAAAAACAAGATTAATGGTGAAAATATTTATAAAAGAATTAATTCAACTTTTGAAAAATCAGATCTTTTATTTTAGTGTATATAATATATAATAATAAATGTAATTGTTTTTTATTTTGTCGATTAGATAATATCTTATAAAATGATTTATGCGGCATATTATTATCTAATTAATAGAATAATTAATTTACTAATTTAAAGTATCTGAGTTTTTTTTAAATAAAATGCATTGTTAATTGATTAATTAAAATAACTTATATAGTACTAATGGAAAGAGTCAAATATATATGTATTTATGTTTATAGATGTAAGTATAATATACGAAAAATTAAAACAGTGAATATATAATAAGTTTATGCTTTATATGTATGAAAATTGATTCCAATAAAACTGAATTATATAAAAATAGTTAGGATTAAGTATGATTTTGGCTCTTAAGGTATAGATAAAAAAAAAATTTTGTCATTAATTTTTTTTATATACAAATTATCTATAAAGATTTAGATCACATAAATTTTTTAAATGTGTTGTAATTTCTTAGATATATAAAAATATAGCCTTTTGGTAAAATTTAAAAATTAAAAAAATACTTCTTTAATTTTATTGATTTCACATAGATATAATGATTTGTGTGGCTATTCTAACTTAAAAAGTAAATTACCTTTATAATATTGTCCACGATAGGATATCAAACCTCACTATTCTCTTCATCGATATCGTCAACTTGCTGTTAGTTACTTCTTCATCATCATTCTCTTCTTTAAGTATAGCACGCCATTCTGAAGATATTAACACGAAAAATCATATTCAACTTTAATTAGCCTTTTCAACCAATCAAACTACAAAATAAAGTATATTCGAGCCAGAGAATTAACCATCTTTCATTTGTAGCACTCACCGACAAAAAACGACTGTAACACCGTCCTGCGAAAGACGCAGCTCTGTGGATTCAACAGCGACGGTGGATTCCATCACTGCCGTTATCTCATTCCTCTTCTTTTCTCTGTTGATACAGCTTCTTTTTCTGTAACCGTCGTTGTCGCCACCCTCTTTTCCTTCCTTGACGTCCCTACCTTTTTTATTGTCGTTTTCTTCTTTTATACGGCATCGATCGTCTTTTTTTACCGTCGTTTTTTTCTTTTTCTATCGTCTTTTCTTTCTTCAACTGTCGTTCTCTTTATTCATTATCACCCTCTTCTCCGTGATCGTCAGTTTCTTTTTTTCTTTCTTTTCTTTTTTCACCGTTTAACTAACATATATATAATGAGGACAAATCAAAATTATTTTAATAAAATTATTTTAAATTTACATTTGAATCAAAATTTCACCAATTATTTTGTTTATAGATTTTTAGATTTTTTATTACTTTATTAATTAATATTAATTTTTATTATTTTACCATTTGTCATCCAATAAAAAATAACACTTATCTATTATATAAAACACCACTTATTAACGAACTAATTATCTATTACTCTTTTGTTATATATTAATAGATAATAGAAATGGATAGATACTATTAATAAATGTAAAGAAAATAGCTTGAGACAAGAAATAAACTTTTGGATAAAACAAAGGACTACTAATTTTTTTATAATATTGGGTTGTCTCGTGAGATTTACCAAAACATTAGAATTTATCGGTGAATTTCGTTAATATAAAATAGTTATTGGAAAAAAAATCGTTAGTAATGATAGATGGGGTAGAATTGAATTAAAAACTTTGTTTGAATAGATAATAAAAAATAAAATAAAATAAAATAAAATAAAAATAATAAAAAATAAAAAAATTATTTTATATTTTGTTTGAATAAATCAAAGAATAAATTAATAATTTTATACTTAATACACATTTTTTTAGTCATTTTTATCTCAATATTGAGAGAAAAATATTTTCATGAGTCCTACATCATTTTTTTGTACTCTATTTTTCTTTTTCATCTAAACAACAAAAAATTCACATTTTCATCTATTTTATTTTTTCATTTTTTTTTCTTTTCGTATTCTCCTAATTTAAACAAAGTGTTAGTGTAAATAAAATTTAAATTAAAAAATTTAAAATGGCAAATAGAATTAAGTTGGAATTAAGCGCCATCCTACCCAATGTATTGCAGAGGAAATGAAGGTTGAATGTGATTAGATTCAAAATGCATCTCCTAGTCTCCTACGACAAGATTCAGCATCAATCAGCAAAGCTTCAGTGTTGGTTTCACTTGCAAACCGTGAATGAGCATCTCTTTGACTTCTTCTACTCTCGCTCGCTCAATATCATGGAAAAAAAAACCACACCTTTGAACATTCAACTCCATTATTATTATTTATTTATTTTTTATTAATATTATGTTTGTTTGAGAAAAAAATAAAAAAATAATAAAAAAATAATTATTTTCTATTATTTAATTAAAGAAAAAAATTAAAAAAAATAGATAAAAAAAATTGGTGAAAACATTAAAAAAAAAACTAATAACTAAAAAAAAATAAAAATCCACCCTATTTCTTTTCTTTTTATTTCTTTTCTCTCTAATTTTTTTTTCCAAACAAAAATAGTCTAAATAAAAACTGAGATTCACACAAATTCAACACAGCAGAGAGTTGAGCCAAGTCAAAGTCTTCCATTTTCTCCATCTCCATTCTGCCATTAAATGCTGAGAACAAATTGAAACATAAACCAAACCAAACCAAACATGTTTCTCAGAAAACACGGTCTCTTGTTGTTACTCACCACAGTTGTTGTCCTTTCTGCCACCACCACCACCACCGCTATATCACCAGGCTCCACCCTCTCAGCTACCTCCAATCAAACATGGAGTTCACCGAGCTCCACCTTCTTCTTAGGCTTCGTCCCCGTCAACCCAACCACCACCCCTCCCACCTTCACCGCCTCCATCTTCTACTCCGGCAACTCCCCCGTCGTCTGGTCCGTCGCCAACGCCACGCCCGTCGACTCCGGAGCCTCCCTCCGCTTCCTATCCACCGGCGCCCTCCGTCTCCTCAACGGCTCCGGCGCCACCGTCTGGGACTCCGGCACGGCCAACCGCGGCGCCTCCTCCGCGACGCTTGAAGACAGTGGCAATTTGGTAATTTCCAACGGAAGCCGCACCCCTCTGTGGCAATCGTTCGACCACCCCACCGATACACTTGTCCCCTCTCAGAATTTCAGTTCCGGTAAGATTCTGAGATCTGGTTCTTACTCTTTTATCCTTAAGAGTAATGGGAATTTAACCCTGTATTGGAACGATAGCATGTTGTATTGGAACCAAGGCTTGAATTCCTCTGTTAATACTGTGAGTAAACCTGTTTTGGCGTTGCAATCCATTGGAATTTTGCAACTTTCTGATACAAATTTGACAAGTGCAGCTATTGTTGCTTATAGTAATGACTATGCTGAGGGTGGTAGTGATGTTTTGAGAGTTTTGAAATTGGATAATGATGGAAATTTGAGGATTTATACCACTTCCAAGGGTAGTGGAAACCCTACTGCTATGTGGGCTGCAGTTGAGGATCAGTGTGAGGTTTATGCTTATTGTGGGAACTATGGTATCTGTAGTTATAATGCTTCGAATCCCGTTTGTGGTTGCCCTTCTCAGAATTTTGAGATGGTGGATCCCAATGATAGTAGGAAAGGGTGTAGGAGGAAGGTGAGTCTCAACAATTGCCAAGGGAATGCAACCATGTTGACCTTGAATCATGCTCAGTTGCTCACTTATTCCCCTGAGGTTCAGTCGCAGGTGTTCTACATCGGTATATCAGCTTGCAAGGGAAATTGTCTTTCCAACACTAACGGTTGTTTTGCTTCTACTGCCTTGGGGGATGGCACGGGGCAATGTTACTTGAAGTCGCAAGATTTGGTCTCCGGATATGTGAGTCCAGCACTGCCTAGCACTTCTTATATCAAGGTTTGTCCACCGGTGCTTCAGAATCCGCCACCTTCAGGGGTGTCTGTGAAGCACAAGAGCTCGAGAGTACCGGCTTGGGTTCTGGTGGTTGTGGTTTTGGGCACTCTTCTAGCCTTGGTTGCCTTTGAAGGTGGTTTGTGGATGTGGTGTTGTAGGAACAACAAAAGGTTTGGTGCATTGTCTGCTCAGTATGCTCTCCTTGAGTATGCTTCTGGTGCGCCCGTCCAGTTCTCCTACAAGGAGCTTGAGCGCGCGACAAAGGGCTTCAAGGAGAAGCTTGGAGCTGGAGGATTTGGTGCTGTCTACAGAGGAATTCTTGTTAATAAAACCGTGGCTGCAGTGAAGCAACTCGAGGGCATCGAGCAAGGTGAGAAACAGTTTAGGATGGAAGTTGCTACCATTAGTAGCACTCATCATCTCAACTTGGTTAGGCTTATTGGCTTTTGCTCGGAAGGGCGCCACAGGCTTTTAGTTTATGAGTTCATGAAAAACGGTTCTCTAGATAGTTTTCTATTCATGTCAGAGGAACATTCAGGAAAATTGTTGAATTGGGAATATCGATACAGCGTCGCTCTTGGCACTGCGAGGGGCATCACATACCTTCACGAGGAGTGTCGCGACTGCATAGTCCATTGTGATATAAAGCCTGAAAACATTCTCTTAGACGAGAATTATGTTTCTAAGGTATCTGACTTTGGTCTTGCAAAGCTTGTAAATCCAAAGGACCATAGGCATAGGACCTTGACCAGTGTGAGAGGAACCAGAGGATACTTAGCACCCGAGTGGCTTGCAAATCTTCCCATAACATCTAAGTCCGATGTTTACAGCTACGGCATGGTTTTGTTGGAGATTGTGAGTGGAAGGAGGAATTTCGAAGTCTCGGAGGAAACTAATAGGAAAAAGTTCTCCATTTGGGCTTATGAAGAGTTTGAGAAAGGCAACATCATTGGAATTGTGGACAAAAGGCTAGCCGACCAAGAAGTCGACATGGCGCAAGTGACAAGAGCCATTCAGGCAAGCTTTTGGTGCATCCAGGAGCAGCCCTCCCATAGACCGACCATGAGCAGAGTGGTTCAAATGCTTGAAGGCGTTGCTGAGATAGAGAGGCCGCCGGCACCAAGGTTGGCTATGGAAGGACCTGTTGTTAGTGGAACAAGCACAAACATAAGTAGCAATGTCAGTGCATTCTCCACAGCTGCAGCTTCACCCCTTGGTCCTTCGTCGTCGTCGTCATTTCAGACAAGCAGTGTCTCCACCTTAACCTTGGGAAGGAACACCGAGAAGGTATCTTCATCTCTCTTACAATCAGAACCATGAATGGTTACCAATCTTTTTTCTCCTTCATGATTACCAATAAGAATTGCCTCATAGCTACATTCACATTCACTTGCTATTTGATTCTGGAACAGCAAAACTAAGCTTTGCTGCTCAAATAACTTGTATCATAATATTCACAACATAGTGTGTATTTACCAACATCACTGTATACTTATACTAGTTTGTACTTTGTAATTAGGGATTGCAAGCAAAAGCAGAAGCAATCATCTGTATTGAAGTCCTGTAATTTTTTTGCATAATGTGTATAGGTATATCCATAATGAATGGGCAGAATATTATCAAATGATCAGTTTGTTCATTTTATCAAATTAATGTTATTTTAGTTCATGATTATAAAATAAAGAACTATGTTGCTTATAAAATACATGTTAGAGTATAAATACAAATTGAAAATAAATTAAACTACTTATATATTTATACATAAATTATAAATATATTGGTGGTTGATTTTAGTGATTAATTTTGGTGTATAAATAGCATTTTTATAAACTAAAGTATATATGGATTGGCAATGTATTAGTTAGTACTTTGTATACCCGTGACTCTAAAAATTCCCATGGTCTTCAAAGAATCCACGTCAATCACCCTTCGAATGCAAAATTATGTGAATGTGATCATGCATTGTATTCATGTATTGTATTGTATTGCGTATGTTATTTGAAGCTGACTTATATTGAGAAGAAGAAGAAGAAGAAGAAACATATATACATGAAATTGTGAACGCGTCAAAGTCTTAATGTCTAACGACTCCAATTAGAATATACCAATATGAGTATATGACTTGGCTCCAGCTGTGCCACAATTCAGAGTGTAGCTTTTCGTCAAGTTGGAAGTTACCAAATTACCCATTTAATTACCCCAAAGCTTCAAATAAAGACTTATTTTAATATGAGAAATTATAAAAAGCCAATGGCCTAAGCGTACAATGTGCACAATGGAAGTTTAGGAAGTATTAGAGATATAACCATTAGTATTACATTATCTCAGGTTATGACTGGGTTCATGACATGGTATTAGAGTTCTAGATCCGAAAGGTCGTGAGTCACTCTAGTAATAGAATAGTATTTCATTAAGAAGATAAATAATTTTTCTATATATATTTGAGATTTTTTTATATATATAATGGCTTATAGGTTCATGGACAATCTTTAATAGTTAGGATAATGGTACTGAGCTCCATTTAAGGGGGTTTGCCGCTGGCTAATGAGTTGCTGCATGCACAAGGCGGAATTCGAACCCCCGACACTTGCTTAAGCGGACTAGTGAGTTAACCACTAGACCAACCCAACTTGGTTACTATGTAATTTTAAAGGCTGAATATTGTTTATGTGAAGTGGGCCTATAACTGCGTGGACAAAAATTTATTTGGTCTTCAACCAAAAAAAGAAATGAATGAATTTTGGAGTTTGGACACAAACTATATACCAAGTTAGAGAGGCACAGACCAAAAACATTATTGGAGAGGCCGATGTAAATGAAAAAACTTGCCAACCAAAGGTCATTGAGTCCAAATTTGAATAGATTCGAACTCAATCTTAAAAGGTCATTTGAGTCTATTTTGATCCGAACCAAAGTGACCCGAAAATAAATTGAGAGTTGACTCAATACAAAATTAGTATATATAACTTTGTAAGTTATTAAAATAAATTATTTTAAAATAAAAATAATATCATATAATATAATATTACTAATTTCACTCTAAAATATATATTTTTATCGTAAAAATTAACTTCGGATTAGGTTGCGAAGTATAACCTGAATCCGACCCGTAAACAATATCGGATAAAAATGACAAATCAAACCTGACAAAATATGATTTGGGTCCAAACTGAATTTCGGATTATTTTGTATTATGTATATATATATATATATAGTTAGTTATTTTTATAAAATTTAAAATTCTATTTCTGAGGGTTTAAGATTATTAACAGTCTCAAACTCATTATTAAACATAAGATGAAAAGACACCACATCCAACTCAAAACCTTAATGTGTCAAATTAATGGGTCTCTCATCTTATAAACTCTTTACTCTTCTATACTTTTTTTTTATGTCGGATTAACTTTAGCACTCTTCACACTTGCAACATTAACAAAATAAAGTTAAAAATATATATATATATATGTGCTATTACTTTCATTCCAGACATGAAATAAAGATAAGAACACACAATAAAAGCCTTCAATTAATTTCATGGTGGTGACAGGTAGCTAGATGCGTAGTGTAACAACTAAACATCATCCCCAAAATAGCAGGAGCATTTCAATCCAAATATAATATGTCATTCCAATAATGTATAAATCCATCTACTTGCATGCATGATTTAATTTGCTAACTTCATTTGCTTCAATCCATTAGCTAGTTTTGGGTTTATATTAGCGTATGGTCAATTATTTTCTTGTTGGGTTTAGCAATATTTCCTTATATATAGACAATTTTATGCACAATAATGTTTGCTTGTTACATGACATGAATACACAAAACACTATTTAATATATACTATTTAGTAGATGTTTATGCATGCTTTCTTGTTGTAGATGCTGATGATGACCTTTGATTTGTTGTCCCAATAAACATTTACAAGCTATTCCTTATTATTAATTTTAAAAATATATCTATTTACTTATTTTTATTTTTGATATTTAAAATAAAATAATTAATTTAAATACTTTTTTAATACATACTAGCTAAAATGTTTCTAATATAGATAAAGACTTCTCTTTTGTCTCATCAAGAGTATAATAAGCTGATAACCATATGGCTGGTGGACATATAAATATATTTTCTTTTTTTTTTATTTTAAACTAATAATGTTTAGAAGACAATAACAAATCAGTCTAACTGCTAACTCAAATTTATTTTATTTAGTATTTATTAATTATTACTAAAAATAATAAATATTAAATAAGATCAATTTAAATTATTTGTTATTATCTCTAGTATTATCAAGTTTAGATTAAGGTAATTTTAATGAGAATAATGCATCTAGGTTAATTGTTAGTTTATTATTAATCTTCTTGATTGGTATAAATTAAAAAATCTTTATTCAAATACACGCATGTAATAATAATGGTGTAGCAATTCAATAATAACCTTAATTAATATATGTTAATTGATAATCATTAAAATTAATCAAAAATATATTTATATATAAATATATATGTGTTTTAATTTATTTTTAATATATATTATATTTTAATATATATTTTATACTAATAACTAATTTTAGTAACTAATTTTAATATACATATAACATAATCGATTAGAAACATATTATTGAACTGAGTAACGAAGCAAAGCTGAATATTTAAATATTAACTATCAAAGTGCCTCCTTCCAAGGGAATCTATGGTTATTAGGCACTAAACAAAAGAATAATACACGAAATTAAGCTTTATTGGGTCAAAGAAACTTTACATACTCTAAAGAGCTCTCACCTTTCAGCGTTGGGATAAATTAATTAGAATGCAAAAGGGCTAAGGCTAGTGGGAAATTAATTAAGAAATAAATAAGCATCAAACATAGAATAGACAAGAGAAACAATAAGATTATGATACTTAATTAATCTTAGGGATCTCGACAAAGAGGATAAAGGCTTCATTACCTTTTGCTCTTTAATTTCTAGGCAATTGAATTGAAATCCACTTTGTTTAAAATAATTTTACAATAGATATATAGGAAACTTTTTGCGAGATTATTAAGCATAAGTTCCATGCTCTACCTAACTAGCTGTCATCATGTTTTAAAAAAAAATTCATTAACAATAAGCGAATCAATCGTGTTAAATATATATTAAAATAAATTACTAAAATTAATTATTAATATAAAATATATATTAAAATATAAAATATATACTAAAAATAAGTTAAGTTATATATATTTATATATAAATACATAATAATTAAATTTAATAATTAATTTTAGTGTGAAAATAACATTATTAGAAACAAATATATATATAGATTGGGTTATAACTATTGTTTTGCCATCCTTTACAACACCGTGCAAACTGCAAAGCAAGGAAAATTCTTTGATTTACAAATTATACATCAACTTCTTTTAGAATTTAAGTAATATTATATACTTGTGCCATTGTATTTTAGTCCAATGTGCATGGCACCTTTGGAAACATATTAGCTTTTTCATTCAAAACGAGAACTTGATTAAAGAGAAGTTACATACACAATTTTTTTTTTTTCAGTCAGAACTCCCATTTGAGTGTGTATTTATGAAGACTTCAAGAATCAAGAAATAGAGATCTAGGAGATAAGAATTAATAATTACGTTAAGTGTGCAAAAAAAAAATATAAATTGAAATAGAAAATATATGTTAAAAATAATAAAATAATGTATATTAGAGTAATATCTTAAATTAGTTCCTAATAAATTTTGAGTCAATCATTTTAATTTTTAATCAATTTTAATTATTAAATTAATTCTCAAATTTTTATTAGGTCAGACATATTAATTTTTATATTAGATTGTTCATCGTTACAGAAAAATTGATGTAGGTAGTTTAAAAAATAATAATTTACGTGTAGTAATTTTTATGTAAAATTGATAATTGTTATTGTTTAAGTAAAAAAAAATAACTATACTAAATATACATTAAAATCAATTACTAAAATCTGTCACTAATATAAATGTGTTTACTAAAATTAGTTATTAGTATAAAATACATATTTAAATATAAATATATATTAAAAATAAATTAAACTACGTATATATTTATACACAAATATATTAATATCTAATTTTAATATAGAAATAGTATTAAAAAAAACCCAAAATTTATTTCTTTTGTCTTTTTGGACTTTTTGGACTTGCAATTGTGTGGCTGTTACGTAAGGTAAAACAGAGCATCTAATTCTGTTTCCTTTTTCTAAATAGGATTATTCTCAGGTGCCCTTCCCTTTTAACCGTTATTATCAACTACAAAAAAAAATTCAACTACCAAGATATTTTTGTAAAAGTTGTTATTTTATTTCTAAATTAAAGGTGATGATGTTGTAGTGCGTAGAGTAATAGATTTTTTTTTTCTTCAAGAAGAAGATGTATATTTGGTTTCTAGTACTATAGTAATTGAAGATTAAACTAAGATTTAGTTTGATAAAGTTTTTACTTTTTAAAAGTAGCTTATAAAAGTTAATTTTTAAAAGATGGCTTTTTAAAAGTTGTAGTATTTATGTTTGGTAAATCAAATCAAAAACAACTTTTAATAAACATAAGTAACATCAATTGTGTTTGGTAAAATAGCTTTTAAAATTTAAAAATACTATAATAGACATAAATGCAAACATTAAATTTGAAAATTAGTTAACATATGAGGTTATATTAGACTTTTAAATTTTGAAAAGCACAAACCAGCTTTAAAAAGCTCCCTCCTAGGTGCTTTCAAAAGCACCCATAACTTTTGAAAGCCGCAAGCACAAGCACTTGAGCTTTTTAATTTACCAAACGCAAAATGACGTGCTTGTGCTTTTTAAAAGCACAAACACCTCCTGAAAAAGCTTTACCAAACCCAGCCTAAGAGTCCTATTATTGGTTTGATTCTCTTTCAGTAAAGTTAGAGCAAATTATTTCACTTAAATATAATAAATGAATTAAGGTGAAATGCGAATCTACATATATACATTAAGAATTTGATTTTAGCATCACAAAACTATTTTTAATTGCCCCAAAAAGAAGGTATTGTCCGCCCCATTAAGTTAACTTCGCTTTTAGCTTATTTATTATTCATTATATCTGATCTTAGATCAAATTAAATTAAATAACCATATAGAGACCTTAACTAGACGTGCAAGTTACCAACCCTATTTATACCATAGGCAGAATCCACACCTAAATCTATATGCAAATCAATTTAGTTCTAGTAATTAGTTTGCTAGAAATAAATGTCTCTATATATAATTTGTACTTTTTTTCATATCTATTAATTTCTTATCAAATTCATTCTCAAATCTCTTAATTTTTTATCAAATTCATACTCATTAACATTGCTCGAATTCAATTCAATAAATTACAATGTAATAAAAAACCTATTTAGTTTGTAAGATAATTTAGACCTAAATATATAGTTCTTCAAGGTTACTATAAAATTATAATACAGTCTTATAGTATCGTAGTTTGTTAGTTTTATTTAATATTTATAGGAGAGAGTACGTATATGAGTACACATGACGACTAAAAAAAATTATATTAGTTAATAGTTCTTCGATCGTGATCCACTATCGAATTTATTCTAATTCAATAAAAAATCTAGGAATGCTATGAAATAATTAAAGTGGAATAACTTGGCATAAAAATAATAAAACCAATCATCACCGGTAATTCTTTAGTAGAAGCTTATATATTTTCACAAGTAATAAAAATGTTTTAATAGCAACACGTTTAAAATATATACTTTAAAAAATATTAAAAGATCATCAAAATTTATTATTTTTAGTTATTATTTAAATATTAGTTTAATTTTTTTAGTCTAATTTTTTAATTTAATAAT
>NC_029776.3:106770337-106783091 GCF_000817695.3 Arachis duranensis
AATAATATTTTTTATTATTTAATAGTAATTTTTAAAAAATATTATTAAAATATAAAATAATATAATATTAATTTTAATAATATTATATAATTACTGTGACCACTAACCACCACAAACACAACTACATAAGGATACTAGAATTTATCATATATATATATATATATCACATTTAATTCCTTTCATATCTCCTTTAAATGGATGCAAATTCCAAGTAATAGAATCTCCACTCTCCGGCACTGGCCATGAAATATCCTATCCTTCTTTCATGGCAGCTATTAGCCTATTAGCAGAGCAAGTTTCCTTACAAGAATGGACATTTTAGCAAAAATTACTTCCAATACAAGGACTTTGAATCATTTTTACCAACAATTACTTTTTCTTTTCTGAAAAAAAAAACCCTATTTTCCAACATTTTCAGCCCATGAATATACTCCTTTTACCACTTGTTTCAATATGCAATATGCTATCAACATGAGAGAGAGCATCTATAACCTTCAAACTATACAGATCAAACAAGTGCAAAAACTAGTACCTAGAAGCAAAACCACTAAAGCTAGCCAGAAACAGTTAATTCAAGGACCAAGGGCACAACAAGCATCCACAGAAGCCAAACTCGATACATTCCATATATAAGCATACAAAACAATAAGATATTAGAACTTTGAATCTTGAAAACTTATAACAGGGACGGATCAAGGTACAGGGGGTAGGCAAAAGCTACCTGCAATTTGCTAGATGCTAGAAACAGATTGAATCTTCACTAAACAGGGTTGTTCTTCCTAGGTAATAACCTTCCCTCTGCTCTTAGATCTTGATCGCTGTACAGAACTCTCAACATCTTTATTTCGACCTCTTATTTGTAATCTTCTAGAAGCTTCTGATGGATTTCTCTCCCTAAACTTCTGAGTTGACCTCCCAGCTGATCTTTCTCTCTTAGAATCTCTCACAGGCTTCACTCGCCCTACTACTCTGCCCCAACTACTCTGTGCAGTTTTAAAGTTAACTCTTCGAGGCTGTTCTTCATTGTCATCCTCAGAATCATCCTCGCCCTCAAAGGCATCCTCATTAGCATCCTCAGCTTCAGCTTCAAACGACTCATCCATGTCCCCTCTGATCTCCCTGTCATCCTCTTCAAGGTCCTTGTCATTCGACTCGTCCTGGTTGATTTTGGCTAGCACTACCTTAACATCTTTCCCATCTTCCTTAATAGTAGTGTTCATAAGGTGAATATACTGGCTCCTCAAATCCATAAATGGGTGGCGTTCGGCCAACGATCCCCTTTTGTAACCTTCCCTCAAAACCACTGTTTGAGTACCAATTTTACTAGACAGATAGAAAATACCAGGATGCTTAAGCAGCGCCCTCTTAAACCTCGACCTCAAACCCAACCAGTCTCCAAGGATCAAAAGATTGTCCTTCTCAGTCTTCTTAGGAACCAAAACATGAAGAATCTCATGCAAAACACCAACTACCCATCTATCGGATTCGTCACTAGAAGCTGATAGATGAGCTGCATTCTCATAAGGAGAGACATAAGGCAGCTTCTGCCATTGACTCAACCACCTCTGATAACTCCTATCCATCTCAAACCCAGTCGAAAACTGCACCGGGAACTCAAAATCACTCCCTTTCTTCTTATTCTTCTTCTCCATAACCGAAACTGCCAATTCATTGCTCCAACAAACCAGCTCCAAAACCCTGTTATTGAACATAGCCGTTAGACAGAGAAGCAGTAAGCATTGGTTAGTTACAAGTTAGTTACGATCAATACCTGTCATCATCGTTTCGAAATGCACGGGATTTTTCATGGACGACACGGAAGTAATCAGGGAACTCGGGAATAACGCCGTGAAGATAATCGTGAGGAAGACCGAGGTCCCATTTGAGGTGTTCGATGATTGAGAGAGGGATCTTATGGATTCTGGAGATCATCAAGAGCTTCAAGAGGCGGTTGGCGATCTGTTCCTTGTAACCGTCGCTTTGGTACAGGAGCTGCTCGTCGGAGTCGATCGAGAGGGCCTGCGGGGTGAGGCGGATGTGCGGGGCGTTGAGGGCGGCGGCGACGGGGAGGAATTCGTGGAAGACGGAGGGGTATTTTCGGGTGAATTCGATGGGGCGAAATGGCAATTGAAGGGATTCTTTGTTTTGGGTAATGATGGAAATGGGAAGGGATTTGGAGGGTTCGCGTTTGATGAGATTCTTGAGGCTGATGAGTGGCTTCAGGTGCTTCTCTCTCTCGACGGCGTGGTCGAGGCCACGGTCGCGGACGGCCTTGAAGGTGCCTTCAAATAGGGTTCTGAGGTGGTTGAGGTTGTTGTACTGTTTGCGTGGTGGCTGTTGGAGGCGGTTGGAGCTGGAGAAGAGGATGATCCGCCGCATCGTCATGCTTTCTATCAACTGGAAATGTGCTTCGGCAGTTTGCACTGAGCTCAGCTCAGCTGAATAGGGTTTTGACTTTTGACACTCAGCTTCGGTTCAGTTTAGGATTTTTCAAAATTATTAATAATAGTAGTCTTTAAAATTAGTACATTATTACCAAATTTTACTTTTTTAATTTTAGAGTCACTTAAATAAAGACATCTAAAACATATTTTTTTAAAGATATTTTTTAGTAATTAAAATTTAACACATATAATTAATTAAATCGTGTTATTTATAAGAGAGAGTACGTATATGAGTACACATTACGACTAAAAAGAATTAAATTTATTATTAGTTAATAGTTCTTCGATCGTGATCCACTATCGAATTTATTCTAATTCAATAAAAAATCTAGAAATGCTATGAAATAATTAAAGTGGAATAACTTGGCATACAAATGATAAAACCAATCATCACAGGTGATTCTTTAGTAGAAGCTTATATACTTTTACAAGTAATAAAAATGTTTTAATAGCAACACGTTTATAATATATACTTTAAAAAAAATTAAAAGATCATCAAAATTTATTATTTTTAGTTATTTCTAATAAAAAATATTGTTAAAATTAAAATAATATTTTTTTATTATTTAATAGTAATTTTTGAAAAATATTATTAAAATATAAAATAATATAATATTAATTTTAATAATATTATATAATTACTGTGACCACTAACCACCACAAACACAACTACATAAGGATACTAGAATTTATCATATATATATATCACATTTAATTCCTTTCATATCTCATGATGGTGAAAAATGTGTGTTAAGTGTATATATATATGAAACAAAATTTATATATATATACTATCAACTAATAATAAAAATAAAACAAAAATAATAGCATATATAAATGGATTATTGATATATAAATTTTTTTTCTCTCTTTTCTTCCCTTGATAAAAAGAATTGCCTTTACATTGATTTGTTGCATAGTTAGTGTTACGTGCAAGCAATGCCAAGCATGCTAAGAAGAATGTGTCACAATGACACAATGGATTATAAGAATGTTTTTAAATCTTAACAATAATAAAGAGTAATAAACGATCAATTCAGCAACACTGTATTGGAAATAATCCTTATTAGCAATGGGTCATGTATATCCAATGTGCAAGTTAAATCAATGCTTTTTGCAAAGATAAAATTCTTCCTTTTGAAAAATGACAAATTAAAATTTTGTCCAAATTTAGCTAGGGTATTTATCCTACAATTGAAAATACACTTAAAAGTAAAAAAGAAAAGATATCGTCAAAGTTTCAAATAAGAAAATAAATAAATTAATTAAAAGAAATTGTAATTTCACTAGTGTATTATGCCTATCCACAAATGTATCACCTCAGTAGCTAACTTTATTAAAAGCCTGTAGGTGGTTGTAGATGCAGTTGGATCCTCGAAAACATAATCATAACTCATAAGAAGGACTTTTGAGTTTTAGGTGTCTTCTCTCTTATGTGCTAGAGTATTTTTGGAATATGGATTGTATAATATTAATATACTAGCAGTTTTTTTATTCTCTTTCCCCAGGCATCTATCTATCTTCGTTTCTCAAGAGATGGAGTTGGCCTGTTGGTCACACATCACCGGATAGACTAAAACTATAGTATCATTATGGCCATTCATCTCTCTCTACCTTTTTCCAATACTATATGATAATTTAGGAGGAATAATATTATAAAAATAATAAAGTTAAAATTATTTTATTTAATTATGAATAAAATATATTTAAATTTATCAAGTAATTTTTTAATATTATGTATTCTTTTTTTTTGATTTTTTTCATATTTTTATTATTATTAAAAAAATAAAACAAAAAAATTATGAAAAAAACAGAAAATGAATAAAACAAAAAAAATATAATAAAAAATTTTAAAGAGTTTTTGTTTGATTGTGTTAAAAAAAAGCACAAATAAAATTGAATGGTAAAAAATTCACTAAAAAATGAACGGGGATGACATTTAGAATAAATCGAAATTATTTAATGATGATTAATGACGATGATATACAAACAAATTCGTTTTAAAATAAGCACAAACTAAGTTAATTTTAAAGAAAAACGGATCCAAATCAATTTTAAATCAGAATCAATACGGCAAAAATTTAATAATAACGACGATAACGATAATGATGATAACGATAATGACGATAATGATGATGATGATTGAAGAGAAAGATGAAAAGGAAAGTAGAGAAAAAATTATAATAAAAAAAAGAAGGAGAAGAAGGAGGAAGAAGGGTTTGTTTGGAAAGACTTAAAAGTAATTTTTTTGAGCTTTTGACTTATGAAAAGTAGTAGTATTAATATCTGGTACAATTTTTAAAATTAAAGAAGTTATTTAAAAATTTATAGAAAAATAAAAACGAATAACTTCTCTCATAATACTATTACTTTTTATCACATTTTTACAAAATAAACACTTCTAAAACAAAACCTCAAATACAAAATAACTTATTTATAAACTATTTTTAATATAGTCATTTATTATTTAAATTATGGAAAAGTTTAGGGGCCAGCAACTTTGTTAAATTCTAGCCAGCATGTAACCAGCAATTAAAAGTGAGCCATTAGATGAAATCTCACACCAATCTTACACCATTAAAACCATCTTGATGGCTATTTGATGGCTACAAATCACCAAAATTGCTGGCCCCTAGCATTCCTCTTAAATTATTTAATTAAATTATTTACTCAAATTGAACCGAAGTGATATTAATAACGACGGTAACAGAATTGAAAAATAATAAAAAAATAAAAAGAAGAAGAAGATTGTTAAATTAAAAATACTAAAAGGATTGACTACATAAATTTCTCAAAAAATTTAGTTAATATATATTTTAAAGATGCGAGTTAAAATTATTAATAATAGAAAATTTTAAATATTTTATTTTAATAATATATAATAAATATATTAAAATTTTAAATTTTATAGCTTTTGTTATAAATTTTTTTTAGTTAATAGTTTTATTACTTCTTCTTAGGACACGTGTTAAGGAAATTCAAAATATAAAACAGAAAGAGCGAGTCCTAAATAATCAAGTATAATTAATAACTAGCTTAAGGTGTGTTTGGCAAATACGTTGGGGAGGAGAGAAGTACGTTTGAGCTTTTTAAAAGCTTTATTTTTATGTTTGGCCATTTTTATTTTCTTAGACGTAGAATTGATTATGCTTCTAAACGCACGTTTAGGAGAAGCTAAAACTTATAGCTTCTGCGTTTCACGTTCATAGTTGCTTATTGTCTTTGGAAAATTAGGTGAAAAATTTATTTATTTTTTACCAAACTACCCTTCATTTTCTTCTATAAAAAGGATACCACTAACTATTACCTTTACAATAATTCTTTGTAGTTTTTCCTACTTCTTCATAGTTTTTAGTTACAATTTTTTTTCATTAAAATAGTTCAAATTTGTTTTAATCACTAGCAAATTGAATATTTTATTTTTTTATTATTTTTAATACTCATTTTCATATTTAAATTTTTATGTTTTTATTGTATTTTTTACTTATATTTTTTTATTTATATGATAAATATTTTTATATTATTTGTGTAGTGTTCTGATTTCTCATGTTATATTTTTATAAGTTTTTTTATTATTTACTAGACTATTTTTTATAGGTATATTTTTTATAAAATCTTTTTTTTTAATTTTTGTTTGGCTTTATTCATATAATTATTTATTTATTTTATTATATTTTTTTTATTCATATGACAAATATTATTAACTTTTTTGGATATTTTTATTATTTTTTTCATATGAATTCTTTTTTTCTATCCTTTCCTGTATATTTATGTTGTGTATGAAATTTTTTTATTTTTTATTTGATTTTATTCATACGAATTTTACTTACTTTTTATTATATTTTTTTGTTCATATGATATATGTTGTTGATTTTATGAAATTTTTTATTATTTCTTATTTGTATGATTTTTTTCCTATTTTTTGATGTACTTTATTTTTGTTTTGTATTAATTTTTTTTATTTTTTATTATGACTTTATAAAATTTATAATTGTAATTATTATATACTACGTTTATTATCAAAATTTTGTATAATATAAATTATGATCATATAAAAAAGGACAAAATAATTAAAAAATTAATTATAAGTAACAATAAAGTCATAAATAATGAAAATTTATAGTCCAAAATAATACTAAATTAAAGAGTACTAATGGTACTAAAAAAATTATAGAATATTTTCTTTTTATTTGATATTATAAAATTTATAGTACTCTCTTTTATATTTATTTTATTTATATGATAAATATTTTTATATTATTTTTGTTAGTGTTCTGATTTTGCATACATATAAAAAAATTTATTTAAATTGATGTCTCTTTTAGTAATTTTTAGTAGTATAATCCAAACAATATTTGTTTTATTATAATCAATTTTGATATAAAAATTGCCAAACATAAATTACATTAACCCAAATTTACTTTTTATCAAAATCAATTTTACAAAATCAATTTTATACAAACTCCAATTTATAAACTACAATCTAAACACACACTTAGTCGTACTAATTAATCATGGGTAATTCCCAAAAACCTTTTCATATCCTCCACTCTTAACCCCTTAAATATTACTACTGCTACTACTACTTATCGGTTTTTTTCAGAAATAATTTTTTTTCATATTTTTTTAAACATTATTTTTAAACTTTAATTTTTTAAATACAAAAAAAAAAACGGTATTTAAAAAAAATATATTTTTTTATTTCTAAAAAAAATCCACTACTTATATATCTCTCTCCCCCTACCCCTCTCTCCCCTCTTCCTTGCTTTCTTTCTTGTCACACACCCGTTGCCTCTTACCCTTTACAGTTTCAAAGAGAAGCAAACAACCACCCCAACTTTCGCAGGGTTCCTTTTGTAAGCATCCTTTTTTTTTTCTTTCATTTATGCCTTATGAGATCCTATACCATAAATCCATAATAATCATTCCGTCACGAAGAGTACGAGAAAAACAAAATTATTAATAATATTGCATACATATATGCCATGTTATCTTAATCTTCTTCCTCTTTCTTATATCTTCAACGTGTAAAAATCATCTTCTTCTTCACTGTTTGATTCACTGCGCTCTTATGCAGAACAACGCATATTGATCAAAGAAAGATCCAAGCATGGGAGATAACAAAGTCGTGGACTTTTTCTCGCACAAGTTCCCAACCACCGCTCAGGTAAAAAGCTACTACTAAGTAAAAATTTTGAATATGCATAATCATAAAAAAGCATCTTCCTTTTGCACACACAGGTAGTGGAAGAACTGAAGGAGCTGTGGGGCATGGCGTTGCCAATCACAGCCATGAACTTATTAGTGTTCGTTCGTGCCGTTGTTTCGGTTCTCTTCCTCGGAAGACTGGGCCCATTGGAGCTAGCAGGTGGAGCACTGTCCATAGGCTTTACCAACATAACAGGGTACTCTGTTCTGGTGGGCCTAGCAGCAGGCCTGGAGCCGGTGTGCTCGCAGGCCTACGGCAGCAAGAACTGGGAGCTTCTGTCTCTTTCTCTGCAGCGCATGGTGGTGATTCTCCTGACGGCAATAGTCCCCATAAGCCTTCTGTGGCTGAACCTGGAAGGGATCATGGTTTTCATGGGGCAAGACATAAGAATCACAAAAATGGCAGCGCTATACTGTTTCTACTCTCTGCCAGACCTTTTAACAAACACGTTGTTGCAGCCACTGAGAGTGTTCTTGAGGTCGCAGAAGGTGACGAAGCCAATGATGTACTGCTCGCTGGTGGCGGTGGTGTTCCACGTGCCGCTGAACTACGTCCTGGTGGTGGTTGTGGGGCTGGGAGTGCCGGGGGTGGCGATGGCGTCGGTGGTGACGAACCTGAACATGGTGGTGCTGATGGCGGTGTACGTGATAGTGTGGAGAAAGAAGGAGATGGTGATGAAGTGGGGAGGGATGAAGAAGATTCGAGGGCCTGGAGAGATGTGGGAGTTGATGAGAATGGCGGTGCCGAGTTGCTTGATGATATGTTTGGAGTGGTGGTGGTATGAGATTGTGACAGTGATGGCTGGCTATTTGGAGAATCCAACAGTTGCAGTGGCTGCCACTGGGATTCTCATTCAGACTACTAGCATGATGTACACTCTCCCTATGGCCCTTGCTGGCTGTGTTTCTGCCAGGGTACTTCTTTTTTGACCATGTCATTTCACATAATTAGGCATTAATATAAAATATATATTAAAAATAAGTTAAAATCTTCTTATTTCATCTTATGATTGCGTCAACTACAGGGTCCCAGTTAGGTCACAAAACAACTTCTTGTAAGTGCATTTTCCACTTTAGTCTTGCATTCCAATCCCCGTAATACATTTCTGTTTCACCTCTTAATTTAACCATCATATCCACTACTCACTTCTCTCAATTGCGATGGGACCCTTCGAACTTGTTCACATTTGCATTATTCATCACGTAACACATTGTTCAAAATGTTTCAAGTACTACAAGAATATAATGTTTTTGAAGTACTTAATAATTATTTTGCTTGCAATGAATGTAGGTTGGGAATGAGCTTGGAGCAGGCAGACCATACAAAGCAAAGCTAGCAGCCATTGTTGCCCTAGGATGTGCCTTTCTCATTGGCTTCATCAATGTCACATGGACTGTCATCCTTAAACAAAGGTGGGCCGGGCTTTTCACATCCGACGAGGCGGTCAAAGCCCTTGTTGCGTCGGTCATGCCAATTATGGGCTTGTGCGAGCTGGGTAATTGCCCACAGACCACGGGCTGTGGCATATTGCGTGGCACAGCCCGTCCGGTCATAGGGGCCCATGTCAATTTGGGATCCTTCTACATTGTGGGAACCCCTGTGGCTGTGAGCCTGGCATTTTGGTTTAAGATTGGGTTTAGTGGGCTTTGGTTTGGGCTTCTGTCGGCCCAAGCGGCATGTGCCGTGTCAATCCTGTATGTTGTGATTGCAAAGACAGATTGGGAAGCTGAAGCCCTGAAGGCTGAGAAGCTCACAAGGGTGGTGGAGATTGGTCCATGCAATAATAGTAGTAGCAATAGGAATGAGAATTACAATGAAGATTTTGAGAGAGAGAATGAAGAAAGCATGAGGTTGTTGGTGATTGGGAATGGGAACAAAGATGACATTTGTTGAAAAGATACCAATTATGAGGGATTGAGATTCTGTGTTTTTTTTCTTTTTTGTTGTCCCTAGTAGATTGGAGTTGGGGGGCTTGTGAGTGGTGCCTGTAATTGTGGCTAGCACAGCTATGGTGGTCATCATTCATGCCTTTGCTTTCTTATCATTTTGAGGATAGAGGCTTTATCTATGCTTTTCTTTTTTTTCCTTCTGCCTTGCCCCAATTCTTCTCTTTACTTTTCATCTTTTAGAAAGGGTATTTGCTAGGGTAGGAACTCTCACTTTCTGATGTAACAACTGTTAATATATTTAACAACTTTAAAACTCTTATTTCTTTCTTTGCTTATATTATTTTTATTTCCGACTTTGAAAATTTTAAATATTATTATATTAATTATTTATATTATTGTATCAAGTTTCTAAGTAAGTGCTATTGTGCTAATTTTAAAATAAAGGGGACGCATTTGAGGCAAGAAAGTGGGTTTTGCTTTAATTTGTTTTTGGTGAGAAGTGAATGGAGATAGAGTTTAGAAGTGAGGATCCGGCATCTGACATATTGAAGATATTTAGATATAAATAAGGCTGAGTCTATGTGGTTGTATAGTGTGAGGAGATGAAACACAGAGCAGCTTTTTAATTTACATATTAATACTCTTGTAAGTTAGAAAAAGTTTCAANTAAAATATCTTATGTAAATTGAAATGGGATAACTGTTTTCATTCTATATAAAATATCCTGATTTTCTAAAGTAGTGTATTTTGTATTTTATGTTTCACTTTATTTAATTATATGGTTACTTTAGGGTTGTGACCATCAACCCTGATAGTTTGACTAGTTTCACAAAGAAGTTTATTCTTTTATAATTTTTTTTTATATTATGTTATGAAGCCATTCATTCTAAAAGTTTAAGTTGATAAGAGTAGAAGATAACATTAATAATTATATCTCTAACAATTTCTATATTAATGCCATTTTCAAGTTGATAAGATTTTTTATATAATTGTATTTTGTACAATAGAAATATTTTTAAATTGACAATAATAATAATATTTACTCTCCTCTAATGTGAACTTGTAAATGACAAGGGACAAAATTGATTTGTATGTGTGTGGACATTTAAGTTAAATTTATGGGTCTACAACAAAAGTTTATTCTTTTAAGAAATAACGAATTAAAATAATTTACATGTTCTATGTGATAATATATAAAATTTTCGACTCATAAAAAGAGAAAAGGTCTACGTTTCATACTTATAAGATATCAACAGAAGATTACAAAAAAACAAAAAACAAAACAATCAAAACACTAACACTACTAAAAAGATTTTCAAAATCTTTACTACTAATCTTTACTACTAATTATTCAGCTGGAATTGATGTCGTTATTCATGTTCACAAATGATACATAGCTTCTTATTAATAGACTTTGATATATATAAAATAATTTTTATGTGGTCGATGGCATATCTACAAATGTGTCATACTGCCATGTGTGTGGTTTAAACTTTAAAGGTATTTGTCATTTTCAAAACTGTAAGTGTTCGTACATAATTTTAGTTGGCTTCTGAGGTTTTTGTTGGAGCTATATCTTCAAGGACAATGTCAATGTCGTTTTATATATCATTATCATAGATATGTGCTTTTGCATGCGCAAGGTTTTTTAATTTTAAGGGAATTCGAGAATTGGAATTTGCAAATTATATAAATGTTTGGTGCGTTAGACTTTATTTGTCTGTAGCATGTCATGTTTTCATGTGCTTCCTTCACTTTTTTCATCACTGCAGTTTGGAACTTTGCAATACGTCCAACTTCACTTGAGAATATGTTTCATCGTACTCCAATACATCCACCCAAATTTGTGTATGTTAACTACTTTATTTTTGCACCAACGAGTTATAACTCAAATGATATAATCTCTCTGTACTCACTTAAAAGTATAGGTTTCAAGTCTCATTTTTAATTTTGGTAAAAAAAAAAAGAAAAAACTACTAAAAGAATCTTATTTGTGCATGCACTAAATTATTACTCGACAGTCAACTTTACGTGAAGTTGATAATGGAGAACTATTAAATGATTTGACTAATTTAGTGGTAATTTTATATCATTGCATATATTCTTTAGCTTAGGATAATAATGGGTAAGCTTGAATGTATGTATTATTGGTAGTACAATTGTTCATATTGATAGGACATCAATAATTCATTAAAATCATTCAATAATTACAGTACCTTAAAAGACAATTTTTATGCAGGGTATGTTCCCTTAATATAAAGTTAGAAAGCATAAGGCTAATATCAATTCTGCACGACACTTTTATATAGTAACACATTAACATACACTTTTGTTATTCCTTTCGCATTCTCTTTCTAATGTTTGATTTGTTTTAAAGCTATTAAATCTTGACACTTGACATGGTGTGAAAGAATGTTAATTAAGAAATATACTGTTTAATTTGAATTAGTAAAAATAATAATCAAAATAAGCAAGCATCACCCGCATGTACTGCATGAATGACCCACAACTTTGAATTGAAAATTTGGTTGGGTTTGAAGGAGACAATGTGCAAATAACATGACAATACAACTTAAGACCCGGAACCATTGAATGAGACAGAGGACAGGTTTATAAGATTTCAAATCTTCCCTTTCTGAATTTAGCTTTCACTATCTTTTATTTCACAATTTTGCTGCTTCAACTTTATTTCGTAAATTGGAGATCATAATCATGGTTTGCCGCCCACAACATTCATCCCTATCTAGTTTTACCATCCAACCTTTAATTTGGTTGCTTGTTAATGGTTATGACTCTTCCTCGCACTTTATCATCAATTGGTCTGTTATTTTCATGAATAAGTATAAAAAATAAGATTTAATTAATTAATCTTTTTATTTATTATATTTTTTTAGTTTTCAATTTTTTTAAAGATTAAAATTTAGAATTAAAATTTTATTGTTTAAAATTTAAGATAAAAAATAATTTTAAAATTCGCTAATATTAACCAAAAAACTTGGCTCTATGATTAAATTATATTTTCATTTACATATCTATTTCTCTTGTTTAAATATATCGATCTAATCTCACCCTTTTATTTATTTAATTAATAAATAATGTTACACATCTAAAATTTTTTATGAATTAAGTTTAACCAAGTTAAACAACAAGACTTAGAGTAATACTATTCATAATTGATTTTAATTTGATTGATGTTAGATTAACTTAATTAG